>NC_039273.1:12141598-12344098 GCF_003368295.1 Carassius auratus | reverse complement strand
CTGAATCCTGATGACTGTGAATCTAAGTTAGTCTGCCAAAAAAAGCACCTGAAGTTCATGCTGTGATCAGTGTTGGCTGAAAGAATTGGCACAGCACAACTAAACTGACAACATGACTCATAATCACTAAGCAAAGCAAAAAACAACCTTTATACGAGAAAGCTTCTACACCATGTTTTGATGTGTGCTTGCTATTTGTCACACCTTATGATTTACAAAGCCAAAGTGTAAAGATCATAATCAAACACGGATGTTTAAATAACAAAAACATGCATGCTTAACACAGCCAGTGTGTAATTATAGAGAGTGGGGAACCTTGAGTAATTATGCATTCCTCAAGGCTTACATCCAGGTGTAGGAAAACAAAAGGACTCCATGTAAACCAGGATATATATTAATATATAGTCTCACTGTACACAACTGTCTCTGCTTTCCTTAAGCATGACCTATTTATCTCTGTCCATATCAACAGAACAAATCATTATACATTATATATATAATTAAACTATCTTCACTAAGACATTATTTTATAACCTTAGCATATCCAAAGCTTATCCATATCCAAAGCATATTAAAAAAGAAAGGAACTTGCGCTACAGGTAAGGGGTTATCCATTTGAGAGGGGCCCTGGGAATAAAATTCATGCTCTCCCAATAAAAGCAAATTAACTGGCCCCATGTCCCTCTAAAAGTAATGGGAATAAAGCATAATTAATTCCCTTAGTGGAAAGAAGAGAGAAAAATAAAGTGTTTCTGAGCTTTCGTTCATATTTACAGTCGTGTGTCCAAACGTGTGTCCGCTATAGCTCAAACGGATAAAAATCAGAAGCCTTTGGCTGGCAGACTTTGTTAGTAGAAAAACTTGAGGAGAGAGTGCGGGGCAGAGAGTTAATAGAAAAAGGAAAGTCAGAAGACTGTGTGAGAATGAGAGAGAGAGAGAGAGAGAGAGAGAGAGACTGGGTATTTTCTGAATACATAATATAAAGTATAAAATACCATAAAGTACTACTGTAGTTCAAAATGTATATACTATAAATGTGTCTATTACATGATAGGATGAATAAAATTTGTATAATTTGTAGAATAAAATGACAACATAAATAGAAGGATAAGACATGAAAAACCTATATTTGTATTTTTTGATTATAAGCAGTTTTTTTTTGAGAGGTCTTAAAATTATTATGATTATGACACACCCACAAAGTTATATTTATATTTCATAAATAAAAATGTACACACCCATTTATACTTTTGTAAGTTGTGAGAATGTATAGAATTGTTTAGAACCAACCTTCATGTATCCAACTGAAATGAAAATATTTTTGTCTGTGATGACCTAAAACCAGCCGGCATATATTAATGGACTAATAAAATAAAGATAAACAGGCTGTCTAAGGCAGGGGCAGGGCGGTGTGGTCTGCTGATGTTATTGAGTGGTAGAGGTTAATATGGCGTCGTATGGGGTGCTGGGGAGGTATGCTGACCCGCACTGCTTGCCCAGAGACTGGAAAAGATGTTTTGACGAAAGGTCAGGCTCAAGTTTCAGAATGCACCTCCACCACAGAGCATACCAGGTCAAAGGTCACATACCAAGAGACTCATATTAAAGCTCCAATTTTCAGTCAATCAACACTTAGTTAAAAGAACTCCATAACAAGGTAGAGATTTAAATCTTGACCGAGCTTGCGTCTGCTCGCATGATGAGCTAGTTTTATGCAGTTATTAGAACCTATTTTGAAGCTACAACAAACAAGTGCATCTTCGGTCAAGTCAGCAGATAAATTGTAAACAATATAAATGTTGAGCAAAAACGTTGTGGAAAACCACTAACTATATTACAGTGGCTATAATGACATGCTAGTCATATTTTTGGACTGTAAGTGTTGTTTATATGAGCCATAAAAAAAAAATATGTAAAAAATAAAATCATAAGAAGTCACATTGTGTGATATAAAGTCAAAATGGTTAAATGTAAAAAAAAAAAAAAATCACAATTGTCTAATATAAAGCCACCATTACAAGTAATAAAGTCGCAATTATAAAACATAAAGACATAATGTAACCCCCCCCCCCCCCCCCCCCCCCGACACACACAAACACATTTCCACTTTTTCACTCTAAGGTGGAAAACTGGCATCAATAGATATATAGTGACCAGTTCCAAGGGTAATGTCTCCCATTAGATTAAAAATCTCTTTGAGAAAAAAAGAAAAAAACACGAAGGACTACGACCTTGCAATAAATCTGAGTTGCTTGTACAAGTCCTGTAACTCAATGTGCCAATTCAAAACCATATACAAACATCTGCTACTTATTTTCATAACTTTACAGTTAAATTATCGTCCATAACAACCCACCACCGTGACCTGGTTCTGAATAACCAAATATCTCTTCAAAAGCTTTAAGAATCAAATATATTGCATCAAGACTGAATGGCAGAACCTAAACACCAAAAATACAGAACAGAAGTTATGAGAGCCCTTTGTGAAATCCTTTTTGAAATGGAGGGCTTTTTAAAACCGAAGCACTTGAATAGCTTTCAGAAATATTATTGTAGCCGTTACTCAAAACCAGGTCCCCATTCACACAATGCTGAGGCTTCTGGGATATCTTGAGCTCCCGTACCCTGATCGCCCAGCATTGAGCGAACAATGGTCTGGACTTTGTTAAGAACAGTTAGGTCCACCATTCAGCAGGCCAGTTAAAACAGCAATTGTTCCCTTTCAAACAGCCAGGAAAACTTTAACAGACTTGACAAGCCAGTGACAGTAGTATTCATCTTTTCAAACAGGAAAAGGGGGATGTTATAAACAACCTTAAAGAAATGTGGGGCCGTATATGGTTCAAGCACCTACTATTTAAAATTCTGCTGACGTTTTATCGGAGGCCAGCAGCACAACTGCATTGTGGCTATGTCTCTTCGTCCAAAAATCACAGTAAAGAAATCATGTTTATTTACAGTAAATGAATGATATTTTGATAAGGATAACATTAGCAGCTCGGCCACTATGATTAATGTCCATAACTTTCAACTGAAGGCAACTCATTCTGAAAGAGGCAAGTGATGGCAGACAGACATACTGTAGAGCTAAAAATGAGAATCAAAAATGTTAACTGTAAAGGGGTATTCATTTTCAAGGCCTGCAACTGAAAAACTCCCAGCGTGTATTGCAACGGCGTGAGAGGGCATGACAAGGCAAGGTAACAATTTCAACACACTGAAGGCTTCAATAAAGCACAGAAAGTACTTGGTGATGAGTCATTTGTCTTCCTTAAAAGTTATTTATTCTCTATTCAATTTTTCCTACTGTGCTTCTCAAAAACACAGCAAAAGCATCAGCAAGTGAGACAGTGAGTGAAAGAGGTGTGATGCTGAGAACTCTCTCCCCTCCAGGATGGCTGACATTTGGGCCAGAACAACACTGACCATTGTTTCTTCTCTCAAGGTTCAGGCCCATTTCTCATCTATGGTGTTCGATTACCTCCTTTCCAGGTGGTCCCCATAAAAAGGCAATGTTAAAAGTGAGGGGCAGTGAAAAGTGGGAAGAAAACATATTGCATTTATTAAAAAGTCTATGAATAAGGTCTTCAGTGTGAGTAATCATGATGTGCAGCTGTGGTGATCATCTGAGACGCGCTAGACACAACAGGGGACTGTTTGTAGACGTTGCCCCTACCCGCTGTTTTGAGACCAGCTCACCTTTTCAAGTCCTTCCGTTTGCAAAAGATAAAGCCGAGTTAACCTCACATCACTGAATCAAAGCCAAATCCGCCCTCATCAAACAAACAAACTCCTGTGTCATAAAGGGCTCATGGGACTCCATTATGGTTAAACTCCTAAAGGGATAGTTCACTCAAAATTGAAAAGTCTGTCATCATTCACACATAATCATGCTATTCAAGACCTGTGCGACTTTCTTTCTTCTGTGGGACATTAAAGAAATATGTTTTAACTGTTTTAATTAATTGAATGTAAGTCACTGTGGCACTGTTGGCAAATCTAAGTAGCAATTTTGAAATATGTGACACTGGACCACAAAACCATAATGATACATTTTTTTTTATATTTATACATCATCTAAAGGTGAATAATATGCTCTCTATTGATGCATGGTTTGTTAGCACAAAATGTGGCCGAGATGCAACTATTTGAAAATCTGGAATCTGAGGGTTCAAAAAAATCTAAATATTACTAAAATCTAAATATTAATTCTACTGACTTGACAGTTGTCCAGAAGATGATCATCAACACCCTCCACAAGGAGGGTGAGCCACAGAAGGTCATTGCTGAAAGGACTGGCTCTTCACAGAGTGCTTTATCAAAATATATTCAGAGAAAGTTGACTGTAAGTAAAAGTGTGTTAGGAAAAGGTGCACAAGCAACAGGGATGAACACAGCCTTTGAAAGATTGTCTCGAAAAGCCGATTCAAGAACTTGGAAGAGTGTCGCAAGGAGTGGACTGAAGCTGGAGTCAGTGCTTAAAGAGTCCCCACACTCAAAACATCTTCAGCTACAGATGTCACATTCCTAGAACCAAGCCATTAATCAGAATATTTAGAATTTTACACAAAAAAAATTCCAAGCACTAAACCACTACAGTTTTCAAAATTATAAAACCTTGCTTATTTCTCAGAATGTATAAAAACAAGCTGCCTTGTACTGTTACACTGTAAATCTATGAATGTGTCACCTCATTCTGTCCTTTTCGTGCCTCATCTCTTTTACTCTGCCTATTCACTGACCTTTTGCTCTTCAGACATCAATACCCCTCCCCACCTTCTCTCAAATTTCCTCTTTTCCACACTACAAGGCTAGCTTAAGACTAGCTGTGTCCAGTTCAGGTCTCAGTCTATAAATTGACACCAGGTCTGCAAACACACCTCTGCTCTGGAGTTCATTAAAGGGAAGAGTTTCATTAGAGTCCCAGCCACAACACATCACCAGGAACACTCTCCTCACACTCTTTACCAGGTACCTCGTACCAAGATGAGATTGACACTCTGATACTTCTCTGGAAAGAAAGGAAGCAAAAAAAAAGGAAAAGAGCGTAAAGAAAAACAAACAGCATACTGACCCTGTTGGTCTTGATGGAAGCTGACATGACGACTTGATTTGATGATGACAGTAATGATTACCATTGAGCCAACATATGGCTCAAAGGGATCTCTGTGCACCTCAGCGCAATGACGGCAGCTGGTCCAAAATGAGCCGGGTTTTCATCTGTGTACGAGGCTTAGACGCACACAGACGGGTTTGTAGACTTCAATATTAATGTGATTTGGAGCATGGCCAGTCACGTCAAACGGTCATGGGTTCAGACTTTGATTTGGATGGGGACTATCCACAAAGCTTAGAAATGAAATCTGCAGCACTTTCAGATTTGCATCAGTACTGTAAATAAAAACCACGTGATCGTTTACTTCTAGCAGTGGGTCAACTTGCTACATAATATGAGAAGATGCCAGTGAGGGCAAAAACTACTTACTAAATTTCCACAGCAGTACATTGAGAGAATAACTAGGATCTAACAAAAACAACAACAAAAACATATGCTATTATAAATCTACGCTACCATGCTAACTGACTACAATAGGTGTTGAAGCATGCAGCATGAAAATATGGTAAGATTAAAAGAGAAAAATGAAGGCAGTGTATTAATGTACTGTCTCTAATCTGAGTGGGTTGAAACAGAAACCTGTGGTGAACATGATTATAAATTTTAGCACAAACAGGCTGATTTTAATGAAGTTAGAAATACAAATACTACAGTTCATATACAGCCTTAAACAAGACACAGGCAAGCATTATGGACAATATTTTCATTTGTCTTTGCTAACCTAGAACTGGCCTGCTAAAGTTTCTAGAATGCTACATTTATAAATCAGAAATGTTCAAAATAGTCTTTACTTACCACATATAATGTACTTACTGATAAACATCTGAAATTAACTACTAGAATTGCAATGTAGATTTCATTGCATTTTTTTTTTCATTTTAAACCTGAATTCCAGTATAAAACTTAAAAATTCATTTGAGACAGCAGTGACAGTAAAATAAATCATAATGAAAAATGCAATGCATTGATTACATAATTGAATGATTTATAACTTTTATATTTAAATAATACAACATTTAATTGAATGATTCAACTCTAAAATTATAAATTATACAAAACCGTAAAACTGTAAATTTGTAGAATATTATTATAATTTAATATAAATGTTTTCTATTTTAATATATTTTTTAAATGTAACCGATTTCTCTGATAGCAAAGCTGAATTCCCAGTAGCCATTACTTATCGCATTATCCTTCAGAAATTAATCTAACATGCTAATTTGTTGCTCAAGAAACATTTCTTATCATTAGTGTGCTGCTTAATATTTTTGTGGATGCTGTGACACAAGCTTTTCAGGATTTATTTGAAATAGAAAATAGCACTTGAAATATAAAAAGCCACTTTTAATTAATTCATCCTTGTTGATTAAAATTATACGCTTTAAACCCAGATCCCTAAGTTACTTACTGTAAACCGATTTAGTAACAAACTACAATCAAATCACATTATTTACATCCTTATCCAAATACACTCATTAAAATCCACAAAATGTAATATAGGTTGCAAATATAGGTTGGAAATTTTAAACTTAAGTCACAGTAAGAGAAGTCCCAGTCTAACATAGAATACACAATTCTACAGACAAGAACATGCATTCCTTTTCGTGCAGGTCTACATCATCCACTCACACATAAAATGGAAACGCTTTAGGCAATCAACTCTTGAAGGAGGAAATCATTATTTGCCTATGCAAAGTTTTTTCCCCTTTTGCCATGCTATATTTAATGACATAATAGAGGTTTTTAGATGGGGTACAGCAGAGAGGAAAGGAAAATGGACTTACGGTGAAGGCCTTCCAGACAGAGGGGTGGGAGCTGGATCTGGGAGAAAGAGGCAGTATACATTTTTAACAACATGCTAGGCACAAATGGCCCCAAAATTAACGTCACAACCATAAAACAGTATGTTTTATATAGCATAAATGTATGTAGCATGAATTAAATTTGTAGCCTCATGAGATAGTAAAGTGTCCATTGGATGCACACTTCAGAATCTGTACCTACTGTTTATATTATGAATACTACAAATTTTGGAAATGCTACTAATTTCTCAAACTATTTATCATATTTAATGAAGTAGGCATAATCAGACCCAGGGACAGAGATATTTTCCAAAATATGCTTTTTTATGTCCCACAGAGGAAAAAAAGTCATACCGGTTGGTAATGAAATGAGAGTGAGTAAATGGTGATAATCTGCATTCCTGGGTGAACTATCTCTCCCTTTAAGGGCTGGTTTATAGCACCAGCCACAGGGTTAACACAACAAATGTTGGAATTTGGTTTGCTGAGATTTGTTGCAATTGTTTTTCAAAAAAAAATTTAGGAGAAACATCTGAGACAAAGTGGATACTTAACAAAAAAACATAACCGAGAACCCCTAATGTTTCCTCAGCTAGCAAAGATGACCCTCTGAGATGGGATGTGTTTAAACACACAGACCTAAAGTATTTCTGCAATGCGTCAGTTAGTCACCTAATTATGAAATCATCAAGATATTGTTAAATTCCCAAAAAAACTCACCGAACTTGACAAACAGGATTCCTGTGGTAGATACTGTGCCATAGGTGTTGGTAGCCACACACTGGAAGTAGCCGGTGTCTGTGGTGTCCAGGTTTCGGATTCTTAGGCGGGAGCCATACGAAGCGGGCCTGTAAGAGACACGCCGCGGTTCCTGGACCACAGGGGCGTCGTTTTTAAGCCAGCGGACTGTAGGTGGTGGATTCCCTGAAACGTGGCAATGTAACTCAGCTGTCTGTCCGAGGGAGGTAGTGATGTTATTCATTGGAGCATCCAGCCTGAGAAAGTGATCTGAAAGGACAAGACAGAAAAGTTATTGAAAACGTAGATTGTAACTAGCTCACTCAAATTACCCAAAGGGACTAGTGGTGAAAAAAGTCAACAGTAAGAGGGGGAGCAATAAAGACAGAACTAATCCTTTAAACCACTATTATATGACATGCAGTTTTTTCTTAGAGGGTTTACCACTAGGTGGTAAATCATTAGTTTGTCTCATCGGGGTGGATATCACCAGAGAGGACGGAAAAACCTCTTGAAGCTTTTGGAAACTTCTGTCTCTACAAAA
The DNA here is from genome assembly GCF_003368295.1 of Carassius auratus. Taxonomy (NCBI): domain Eukaryota; kingdom Metazoa; phylum Chordata; class Actinopteri; order Cypriniformes; family Cyprinidae; genus Carassius; species Carassius auratus. The sequence continues at coordinate 12,335,898 of NC_039273.1, read as the reverse complement.
TCTGTCTTGCCAGGGCTACAGCTAACTTTGATAAGAGGCCAGCAAAAACATGACAACCCCCAATATTTCATGAGTGGTGGGAGGGAAATAAAAGTGCTTGCAGTGAGCTCAGCAGATCTGACCCATTCTGGTCTGACTAAGGCCATAGAGGGGAACGCATGAGGTAGCACTTCAAATCCATGGGAAAGTTACACAGATGGTATGCAGAAACACTTTGTGGTGAAGGACCTCAACCAGAATTGGGGTTAGAGTGGATATACCATACAATGGTATGTGTTTGTGCTTGTAAAAACAATGCAATATTATCAGTATTAGTAAGTAGTGTGGTTTTAGCACAAATCCATTATTTGTACACTTGGATAGACACTGAAACGTGCAGTCCAAAAGACCAACATCCAAACCAAAGACAGGACTGAAAACTTGTGAAAGAAATTTAAATAAAAAGTGTACACTTAGTGTAGAAATTCCTATGAATACTAATTAGATCATCTTGGCAAAAACCAGACAGTCAAAGTTGGTACATACAAATAATTTTAACCTCTGTAGAGTTTACTGGTACTTCCTGTGGAGCCATATGATCGGTTTGGCAGACATGCTCTGACAGGCTCTTGATGGCATCCTGACAAGCCCTACTGGTGCAGCCAAGAAGCAAAGAGTGAAAGTAAACTTTTCCTCTCACTCAGCGCGGATTTACTATGAGCATATCATACATACAGTCCAACATTCTGTTAATACTTACTCATGATAAAAAAGAGTCTAATAGAGTAGGCCATTGTTCAGTGACTATAATTACTACAACAAAATAAATGAATTACTAAAAATATATAAAATAAATACCAGTGCAAAAATGGGGTTCCAAACGTAAAAATACAAAAAATGTTTCTATAGAAAAAATTAAAATAATAAATTAAAATACTTAAAATAATAATAATAATATAATAATATATAATAATTTTATACTTAGTCAATTAATAATTATAGTGAATCGTTTTTAAATTGTACTGCTGCTTCTGGTCCAATGTGCCATTTACTACTTTTCATGAGATGAGCAGTAAAGACATAACATAATCATTTTCAATTTTCAAGCCACACCCACCTTAAAATTCTGTTCTGTTGTGCATTATACAACTCTCTGAAACAGTGAAAACTGTCTGTGAATCCATGAGGTACATGATATGATAAATCATAATGGTAAAACTATGAAATACATTCTTCTGGTTGACATGTTGTGTCACAATACTTCACTGAAGTCTGAATTTATAGTGGTTGGAAGCTTTCTTCTTCCTTCTCTTCAAATTCAGTGGCAACTTCTCACAGGAGGTCAGACTCTGGTGCAGTGCAAGGAATGTGACTTTGACGAGAAAATTAATAAAAGTATATTGAGAGGGAGCCATGAGTGCGGTCCCCCAGGGTTACAGGCAGGGTAAGCAGCCGCAGGGCCCACAGCTGTGCAGGTAAATCCACAATAACAGTCCTGCTGAGGAGGGGGTTCAATTCCCCTGACTACCATTCACCTTTCTGAAACACCAGTGCAGTCTGAACTACACCAGACAGCAAGAGTTCAGAAAACTGCATCTAGGATTACCAGGAACCTCTTAGTAGTTTTGAGCAAAATTTTGTTGACCATAATATCAGGAATATGAGGATTGGATCTAAAAAAAAAAAAAAAAAAAAAAAAGATGTCTTAAAAAAAAAGAAAGAAATAAAAAATATATATTATATTGACTCTATGTTCAATCTGAAATACACTAGTCCAGGGGTTTTCAAACAGTAGTCTAAGTGTAAAAGACAAAAATAACAAAACCGGACCAAAATGTTGTTATTAAAAATTATATTCTGTTAAATATATTCTGTTACACACACACACACACGCGCACACACACACACATACACACACACACACACAATTCCGCTTTCTAAAAAAAACTGGTTCATTTTTTAACTGTTAATTGTTAATATTGTTAATTAACTGACCTTGATTTTTTCAACAATTTCTTTTTACAATAACTTAGCACAATTATTCCTTTTTAATTTAATAATGATTTAATTTTGCATTATTATGTACAACAAAAATATTATTAGAGACAATTTTGCAACCAACATTTTTTCTGTTTAATATCAATATATTTCACACACATTGCCTTTAAAAACACCTACATTAAAGAGTATTGCAAAGCAAGTCACTGCAAATTCGAACCACAAAATATATTAATCATGCAGATTTTTGGGACCTCAGTCATTTCTGAATGTCTCACTCGTAACACACGAAACAACAGTGAGATACCTGAGGTCTGGGTGACAAATGACTACTATACCCACCATCCAACTATAACTCCACTCCTTTTTCCCTTCCTTTCATCCGTCCTCTTGTCCATTCACACATCCTCCCTTTTCTTTTCCCTCCTCTATTTCTACCACCTCTCTTGATCTCGTCCCAGACATGTCTAGTCTGAGGATGGCTGGAGGAAAAGATACCTTCCTTCCACTGGTGGATCTTTCTTTATCTCACCCTCTTAATTTTCTCCATCCAAACATCAGCTGTCTTACAGTGCAAAACATAAATATTAGTCTGAAGAATAACTTTTTTTTTAAAATGGAGCAGTTTGTTTGACCTTTAGATAATATATAAATGAAACTCTAAAAAAATATTTTCGTGTGTTTTGAAATAATAATGACAATATAAAAGTTATTTTAAATTTTAAAATGTTCCTCTTATGGTTATACATAGCACCATTGGACAAAGGCTCTCTCTCTCTCTCTCTCTCTCTCTCTCTATATATATATATATATATAGATATAGATATAGATATAGATATAGATATAGATATAGATATACAAGTGCATCTCAATAAATTAGAATGTTGTGGAAAAGTTCATTTATTTCAGTAATTCAATTGAAATTGTGAAACTCATGTATTGAATAAATTCAATGCACATGGACTGAAGTATTTTGATCTTTTAATTGTGATGATTTTGGCTTACATTTAACAAAAACCCACCAATTCACTATCTCAACAAGTTAGATAACTTCATGAGACCAATAAAAAAAAATGTTTTAGTGAATTGTTGGCTTTCTGGAAAGTAAGTTAATTTACTGTACATGTACTCAGTACTTGGTAGGGGCTCCTTTTGCTTTAATTACTGCCTCAATTCAGCGTTGCATGGAGGTGATCAGTTTGTGGCACTGCTGAAGTGGTATGGAAGCCCGGGTTTCTTTGACAGTGGCCTTCAGCTCATCTGCATTTTTTGGTCTCTTGTTTCTTATTTTCCTCTTGGCAATACCCCATAGATTCTCTATGGGGTTCAGGTCTTGTGAGTTTGCTGGCCAGTAAAGCACACCAACACCAGGGTCATTTAACCAACTTTTGGTGCTTTTGGCAGTGTGGGCAGGTGCCAAATCCTCCTGGAAAATGAAACCAGCATCTTCAAAAAGCTGGTCAGCAGAAGGAAGCATGATGTGCTCCAAAATTTCTTGTTAAACGGGTGCAGTGACTTTAAAAAACACAATGGACCAACACCAGCAGATGACATTGCACCCCAAATCATCACAGACTGTGGAAACTTAACACTGGACTTCAAGCAACTTGATCTATGAGCTTTTCCACCCTTCCTCCAGACTCTAGGACCTTGGTTTTGAAATGATATACAAAACTAGCTCTCATCTGAAAAGAGGACTTTGAACCACTGGGCAACAGTCCAGTTCTTCTTCTCCTTAGCCCAGGAAAGACATTGTCTGTGGTTGAGGATTGGCCTAACAAGAGGAATATGACAACTGTAGCCAAATTCATTGACACTTCTGTGTGTGGTGGCTCTTGATGCCTTGACCCCAGCCTCAGTTCATTTCATTGTGAAGTTCATTTAATTCTGCTTGACAATCTTCATAAGGCTACGGTTCTCTCGGTTGGTTTTGCATCGTTTTCTTCCACACTTTTTATTTCCACTCAACTTTCTGTTAACATGCTTTGATACAGCACTCTGTGAACAGCCAACTTATTGGCAATTAATGTTTGTGTCTTACCCTCCTTGTGAAGGGTGTCAATGGGTGTCTCATGGACAACTGTCAGATTAGCAGTCATCCCCATGATTGTGTAGCCTAGTGAACTAAACTGAGAGACCATTTTGAAGGCTCACAAAACCTTTGCCGGTGTTTTGAGTTGATTAGCTGATTGGCCGACAAATCAAATAAACCAGTGAGAGTGTGAAGTAAGTATTCAAAGCATTTATTTTCTAGCTTTCCCATATACAAAAAAGAAAGAAAGAAAGAAAGAAAAAACAATGATAGAAATGGGGCAGAGTGCTTATATTGGGTATTTGTATGTATTATATTATGTATTTGTAGGTATTTGTGCATGTGCATTCATGACAGAGACAACTAAAGTGGAGTTACTTTACGATGGCACTTTGAAATCTTACGGAAAATACATTGTTACTTGAATTCTCCAGACTTTTGTTCCAACTTGCATCTAAAATGATAGCACAGACACAACAGGTCTAGGTTAACCATGACCATGGAAAACCCCAAATGAACACGCACTGTCCCAGACCGAGGAATTAGGATGACTTAAGACACATAACAAGCCTCTTTCAAAATGCTGCCATCCTAGAGCTCACATGTTCCAGCTAGAAATGCTGTCTGCTTTGGCAATCAAAACTAACATTCATCTCCAGACAAAACATCCAGCAATCGCTGCCGATCTGTCACATTACTGTAGTCCTAATGGCATCCCTGAGTGGCCTAGCAGAGCTGGGCTAAGACTCACCTCTTTCACCACCACTGGACATGTTCCAACTGGAAGCGGCCACCATGTTTGGGTCTGAAGGAATCTCTGCCCCTGTAGATACAAAGCCAGAACAGAAAGTCAAAGAAAGGCACATTTCAGACCATGTGTTATCATGGTACAGACAATGTAATAGTTGTCTATACAAAGGTACTTTAAAACATATGCATTAATAAATACATGTTAATAGTGCCATATTTAAACCGATACAGCATATTTAAAATAAATAGGTTACTATGGTAATACCATAGCTACATATGTAAGAATAATTTTAAAACAAACACATATAACCTATGCGTTTGCTAAAGTGCGCTGAGTGGTATTTAATGTATTGTTCTGCAGTTGCTAAGATATTCTGACATTTAACAAAATACCAGTCATGAAAACTAATTTCTAAATTATCCCCGTAAAGCCTCACAGGGAGGCTTTTTTTTCTGTAGCGGAGCAGTTTATTGAACAGATAGCCATGTAATAAGTGAGATAATATACAGTGAGCCAGTCATTATTGCAAAATAAACCTCTTCAGGATGATGTAAGACTAGTCTGCCTTACATAGGGGCCCTGTTCTCTCTACTTTGTCAAAGTGTCCCAATTGAATTTAGATTTTAAGACAAGAAATACAAGATTTTTAAGATTAACTGACAAAAAGTTTCGCATTATGGATATATAGTATATAATATATATATAAGCTGATTCTAACTTTTTTTTACAGTTCTGTCATTTTCAGTTCATCTTGGTTTCAATTCAATTGTATGAAATTTATAAAACATATAGCAAGAATGTGAAATTAAAGAGAGAGTCATGTTGCTATTAGCACTCTGTGTGTTCAGGAGCGTGCAGGTAAAACTGCCTATAATATAAGAAGATTACAGGCTTGTTACTGTATAAAGGACAGTTTATTACAGTGTAGCAGAACAATATGGGCAAGTGTTGACAGGTTTAGAGTCAGTGATGCTCGTCTTACAATGGCCCCCTTTGAGTCAGATCAGGGATATTTTCATCATTTTACTACAGAACACAATAAACAATGGACTGGGGCAGTACAGGAGTCCGAAAAAAGGTGCAAGGTGCTCAATGAATGTACGGAAATAGTTCATTTCTCTCCCTTTTTTACATGTGTATGCTTAGCCAGAGATGGTACAAAAAAGGAGAAAGATTCAAATTAATGATTGGAAAAATTCCAACACTGTAACTACTAACTATACATACATGTAAACATTTACAATCACCATATTGCTAAAGACATGACCTGATTTAGTCTAGAGCATATAAGCTTTCCTAGTCTATGCAGATTTATATGATTTTAGCTAAAGAATCTGAAGAACTTGATCAGCTGGTTCAGGTCTGCATAATTAGGGCTGGACCTAAACCTGCAGGAACATGTCCACACAGCCCCAATCTAAGTATTTGATAGCAATTTTGTCTATTTATTTTATAATGATAATGACACATTATAGTAAAAGTTTAGCAAATACCTTTGCTTTTCAACATTATGTTTTATTAACTTTTGCTGTATTTACTGTAACATACAGTCAACAAAATAAGTGTATTTCTTTAAAATACAGATATAAAATGTACTTTAAATTGAGCTAAGAGCCACTCAAAGTTCACTCTCTTTAAATGGCCTTTTATGTCATTAATATAAAATCATCTGCAGGTTTTAAAAAAGCTCTTGTAAGTATTTTTAAAACAAAACATTATTATTTCTAAAGGCTACAAAATATCTGTCAATTACCAAGACAGCAGCAAAGGGAAACAACTTGCTGTAATAAACAATGTGATTACGGTAGTTTTTCAAGATGGCTGGGTAACACACTTTATCTAAATGTGTCTTTGTTACACGTTACATGCACTCACCATTATAACAATTACTTATGCATAATTATATTCAAGTAACCCTCCGCCAAACCCTCATCCTAACACTAACCATATAGTAAGTACATGCAGTTAATTAAATAAATGTATAATTACAAAGACTGTAAAAAGGACAAATTAAAATAAAGTGTAACCAATGACTGCTGTGCAAAGTGACTGACTTGCTTTAAAAAGCCATTTGGTAATCTCAAGTAAACACTCAAACAATGCACAAACACTCTTATAACCTTGAAAACAAAGACTTCAGTCAACATGACTACCAAAGCAAACACATGCTCACACAGTGTGTGCATGAGTGCATCCATATGTAAAGTAGAGTTCTGGTAATGGATCACACAGACTCCCTGCTGACTGGGCTCACATTGGAGGATAAATCTCCAGTGTGCTGACAGGCTCAGAGCTCTGCTGGAACTACAGCGTGGGGGCGGGGTCACTTTTTGTGGACATCTCGCTCTACCTAGTTCCATGAATGCCAAAATCAGACAGGTGTGCTTCCATTCCGGGATGATCATTCAGAAATATTACACAAATAACAATATATACTGCTCTTTTACAGCCTCACTGGTCTCTTAAAAAGTAGGATTACTTGTGGAAGGAAATCCCAGAATGTATAGTGACATGATTTGTTTATTCAACAACAACAACAACAACAACAAAAACACTTTTACTTAATTAATTTTAAATTAAATTGAATTTAAATGTATAGTAATAAACTTAGATTTAAAAGAAAAAAATTAGCATTAACCAGTCCAGTATAATTTAAAAAAAATAGTTTAGCATACTTTAGAGAATATAAAAAATAATAACATATTACTTTACCTAATATTTGCATGTTATTATTAGTGCATAATCCAGTTAGATGAAGAAAATGCTAATGCGAAACTTATTTCTGCTAAAGTTACTGTCTGTGTAGAGCGTTCCTAATCATTCACTTATGATGTTCCATGAAAGATACGATGGTGTCTTAGAAGTCAGCTGCACATATAGGCAACGAAGAAGCCCCCTAGGTTTTATTTTTACAGAGCTCTAGTGGCGGTGTGCAATAAATACACAAATATCACAGCTAGAGAGTGAAAGCATGGAGAAAGAGAGGTGTCAAAGTGTGAACACAGAGATGTTATTACATTAACTGGGTGTTAATTTAATGTTAAATATGCCTGGTGTTAAAAAACATGCCACTTTAATGAGCTGGTGATATACACACACACCTGTTAGAGCCAATGAACAGTCTTGTGTGATAGTGTGTGCGCACACACACCCAAACCACCACATGCTACCGTTGCTGGGGTAAAGACCAGCAGCTGCAGGGGCAGGTGGTTCAATGCCCCTTCCACGAAGACATTGACTCCAAATGCGAATTACACTCATTAGTGATGTTTCTATGAAAGCTCACTTCATCTGTTCTCATTACATTATGACAATTACTCATTATGGCATGACCTGTCACTTACATCTGAGTCAAGTGTGGCCCCAAATTAGGATCATCTAAAAATATATGTGTTAAGCATTAAGGTTTTTTTTTTTTTCTCAAATGATAGCCCGATTTAAGATAAATTTAAACTGTTGGTGAGCTGAATATATCAAAACAGATGAAATGCAGTTTTTTGCAGTTCGTCCACATCTGCAAGCTACCCATCATTAGCTAATCATGAAATATTAGGCAAATTGCAGTGTAATTTGGAGATTAACTTTCTAATGTTGCCAAACAACAAAGAAAGCTTTAATTGGGAACATTTGTTAATTATGACCTTAAAAAGCAGTACACCTGAAAAATCGAGTTAGAAGGCACAGGAAAGCCTCTGGTACAGCATTCGCAATAATTATGCATCTGAAAGTACATAATGGTTGTAGGTTTCCATCTGGTATCTGCATTATGCTCTTTCTCCTCATTTATTGTATAATAAGTGTATAATGTATAGTGTATATCTGTATATATTATATAAACACAGATGAAGATCTTGATTTTCACTATTCTTCACTCTTTCACACACACACACACACATATATATATATTAGGGGTGTAACGGTTCACAAAATTCACGGTTCGGTTCGATACGATACACTGATGTCACGGTTCGGTTCGGTTCGGTTCGGTTCGATACGTTTTAGATACAGCAAAATGTAAAAACATCTCAACTTTTCAGAATGCCGCAAGCGCACCGCGGGTCATGTGACAAGAACTAACCAATCAGCTTCATCCTTTCCCGTAACAACGTTGAGAGCTCAGCCAAGATGAAGGATCAGCTGATCATAGTTGTATATGGATTGCAATTTTGAAATAAATTTAGTAGCAGAGCTACTGCAAGCGATTTTTAGAGCTGCAAATCCATTTATCCTTCGCTGAAATTTCCGCGTCTCATGGAGAGAGCACGTCATTGTTGCTTAGCAAAGACTCATGAGCGCTTCTGCCCGAGTGCTTTGGAAAGGAGGAGAAAGACGCGCTTAGCGTTTTCCATGCGTTTTTAGGCACGATATGTGAACGGCCCCTAAGGCGCTCGCTCACTCAGCACGCGATGAAGGCTCGTTGCAAAATGTCGAATGCCTTTAACAGACCAGAAATATAAGATCCTAAAATAACCAACAGGTCTGGTGTTTGGGTTGGATTCCCTGTAAGCTATAGTGTCTAAATGCTGCAGGGATAGTTTGCTGCGTGCATGTTTCTCCTTTTTTTCGTCTTTTCCCAGATAGTACTGACGCATATATCCCAGATATTCACGCTGGTGTTTTTTTTTTTTTTTTTTTTTTATTCCCGCTGGTGTAACGTTACCCTGTCATGTTGCAGATGCGACATACCGTTGTTTTTTTATCCACCACTCTCTTGCCATCACCATTATAGCTTAAAGGGAATCCAAAGTGCACCCAAACACCAGACCTGTTGGTTATTGGAGGATCTTCTCATTTCTAGTCTGTTAAACGCATTGGCTATTTTGCAACGAGCCTTCAGCGCGTATTGAGTGAGCGAGCGCCTAACATAAACATATAAGATGGTGTTTTTTTCTTCTTCGGGAGTGTCAGGGGCGTTGCCTGTTACATTGTTTGGGTTATTGGGCTACCTTGTTGAACGCATATCATTATATTTCTCTCTCTCTCTTTTTTTTTTTTTTTTCAAATATAATTAATTACTCCAACGAACCGTTCGGTATACATAATGCGTACCGCGTACCGAACCGAAAGCGTCGTACCGAACGGTTCAATACGAATACGCGTATCGTTACACCCCTAATATATATATATATATATATATATATATATATATATATATATATATATATATATATATATATATATATATATAGATAGATAGATAGATAGATAGATAGATAGATAGATAGATAGATACATAGATAGATACATAGATACATAGAAAGACAGACAGACAGACAGACCTATATGTTCTTGGCAGATATTTTCTAAACAAAGCAACAAAAAGGCACTACTGACGCTAAGTAAATGAAAGTTTGGAAATGAACAAAGTCTTTAAGTGTAATAAATAATGAGGTCATAATTGCTCTGTCACTATCTAATTATAAGGTCTCCTTCAAGCAATTAAATAAAAACAGCTGGCTGAGTCTTTAAAGAGAGTAGCTGGATCTTCCTTGGATCCAACAATTGCCTGTCGACTCTAATGTGTTATTAGCATAATTACATCAGCACTTGGATGTGAATGGAAAATGTGAAGCTAGTGTAGCTGGGGCCAGGGACAAAATAAAGCTTTTTAATGACAGGGATAATGTGAGGGAACAGCTCATGCTAATGATTCTGACTATAAACTATTGTGTGTTTGGAGGTGGGTGCTGATCCCGGCCCAAATGCTTCGCTAGGTGTTTCCTTTACTGTCACAACCCTTGAGCAAATACCCACCTCAGACATGAGAGTAAACCTCCTGTCTGAATGAAAGAGAGATGGAGAAGATCCATGGTAGAGGACCATGGCTGTTTCACCTTCTCAGGTGTCACCTGATCCATAAATTAAAGGATCAACAAGACTCCACCTGAATAACTACACCCGAGTGCACTAAGGGGAACAGGAACCAAGCTACCCCCAAATCCTCCACCATCTACCCCACCGTCCTGTCTCAGGAAGCCGAGCTGTAACGTGATAATTCTGTTCAGTCTCCAGGGACCCAGATGGCCCGGTATAGACCAGGTGTAGACAGGCTGGAGACTGGGCAATGAACCAGGGTGAGCGCTGGCCATGGACACTGTAATACAAGGAACTTTCCCATTAGCACAACAAACACCAGAGCAGAACACAGCCTCTGATGCAGCTAAAAGGTAGTCTCTCCTCTGGTTAGCCCTCCTTAGCAAGACAACAGCCAGGCCCACCGCTGGGCGGCCCTCCTGGGAGCTAAAGGGAATGAGCTAACATTAGCTCCAGGGTAAAAGTACTTAGCTTGGAAACAATGGACATCAGCTCTAAAAAGCTTCTTTCTTTTTTTAATAGTCCTCGTAAGAGATTATTGGTTAGAGCAAAGTTTTGTTTACGTTTCTGCCAAAATTAGTACAGTGGAGTATATAATATATAATATAACATATATTACATGTGAAAAACAGTATAGCAAACAATACAGCACATTAGTATTGTGTTAGTAACAGCTTCATTAAGCCATCTTGAAAGAGTTCAAACTTTTTGTAAATATGTAACACTGGAATGTCAGATTAGTACTAGTGAATTATATAAGGAAAAGCATTTTACATAATCTTTTTTTAACAAGTAATTTTTATGAGCGGGGTGATCCTTATTAATTAATTTATTTCTGAAATGCTGGTGTTACATCTGATTATTTTCTATACCCACTGTATTTCAGAAATGTATTAATGCGTCTTTCCTAAATAAAAGTACACATTTCTTGGAAAAGTAAACAAAACTTACAGACCCCAAATTTCTGAACAGCAGTGTGTGTATGTATGAACTGACCCTTTAACTATTTTCCATTTACATCGCTTTTTTGTGAGTAGCTTCATTTTCCAATGAGTTGCTTGGCAGCAGGTTAACTACTTTAAATGATCAGCAGCTTATAACATTTTTCATTAGTAGCTTGTAGTGTAGCCAACTACTTTTTCAGGAGCCGGTTGGCTGTAGTTGAACTACTCTAAATTATGAGTAGCTTGGCAAGCAACAGTTTCAAAGCTGCAACCCCAGCGCAGGCTAATGTGTTGCTGAAACAGCAGTCCAGCAAACAGGCTGATGGGTATTATATCAGGACATCTCCTGCAATCAAGATCATCAGGGAGAGATTAGCATATTCCTGAAAGGAAACGAACCACTTCAAAGCCGGTGCATCATTTACCTACGGTCTAATTTCAGGGGCCTGGAGTGATATTTGGTCAGACATGCAACACGTCACGAACGTGATATTACTTTACCATTTAATGACTTGTGTAATCACAAAACGCAATCTCTGGGAATATAAGTTCACTCTGAGATCTCACAGGAGCATTTGGGAATGTGCTTTTCTGGTTACCACCTACTGTAGAAGTCATTTGTTTTCAGCTGACAGCCAGGAGAAAGCAATCCCCCAGTGACTGACAACATGCTGAAATCCTCCACCGGCATGAAACAGGCTCCACTTGCATTATCAGAATCTGGACACAAGCATGATCTCAGGTAAAGAGAGAAAGACACGTACCGTGTGATTGGCAACAGCACTGTGAGAGCTAGTCAGTATTCCAAAGGTCCCGTATGAAACTCACATAGATTTTCACTAAAGCAACTCAGCAACCTTGAGTTTAGGACGGATAAGAACAGGAGATGCCCCGGATAATGTGGGACAATTTACAATGTCGTTACGGATTAAACATCACGGGAGGCTCGGGGTTTGATCCAAATCCTCATGATCAGAAATTCTAAACGCTTTCCTCAGTCTTTCCGTAAGATAGAAATAGGGAGAGTGTAATGAACAAATCAAGCCAGTTGGATTTAAGTTGTGGAACATCTTAAACCGTTTAAAAGCAATGATTGTCTTCTGCCTAAGGGATGATTGCAGAAAACGACACTGACAAGACAAAGTGTTTGAGGACTGCCAGTGATGCTGCAGAGTTGTCTCTTCATATCCAGGACTCAAGCCCCCATGCTGCACCTGTTGCTACTCAATTGGACTCTAGATCCTTAAACTGTACTGATGAGAGGTTATATTAAGATATTATCTGTAAGAATTCACATTCAAAATATTGAATGTACTTTTATACTTTTATGTGGTGGGATATTTGCATTTTAAATGTGCATATGATATGTGCTTAAAAAAACATTTTCAACAAAAAAGCACACAGATGGCTTCAAAGCTGGCAGATATGGACTACATGCCACAGCATTGCAATTTTCAGGGCCCACCATTCTTAAAGCCGATCATCAAGACCACAGTTCCGACTCAAAAGAGGTTTAATACCCTAAATAGGAGAATACTATTTGAGATAATCCATTTACTTGGCCAAGAAAACCCACAATCGAATAAAAATAAATCGCTTGGGTCGATTTATTTAGCATAAAGGTGTCTCCATGTGCTTGTAACTCCTTTTCCAAAGGATTACTTCCTCGCCTTTATGCAAAAGTGAATCTCCCTGATTTATGGTAAATCTTGCAGCTGGGAAATGGGAGACAAGTATGACAGATAAGTCATGGGCGATGTGTAACGCTATAAGCACCAGGCACTATTTTGCGTGGAAACTTAGGAATGTGTTTGCTGAAGTTGTTAGTTCCCAGAACTGCTTCATTGATACATATCCATAAAAACACTACTGGGAAACTAATCACATAAAACATTCGGACATTGATCAATACAAGGCATTTGTCTTTAAACATGATCCACTGATGGCCGCACGGCACTATTCACAAGTCTGCCCAGACAGAATGGAAAACATCTGTGGGTTTAAGAGCCTAGATACTATGTCTGTGTCACCTGACCAATGGTGTGACAGTCACGGCAAAATAGCCAGATTACGAGCCAGAACCAGCTATGTTTCCAGTAAAACATACATCCATTTATTATTTCTCTTTTCTACCAGCCCAGTCTTCCTCTTGTTGCTTAGCCAGCTTCGGAGAAAATGCCAGTGGGATGTCTACAGCTTTGGCTGCCTCCAGCTTTCTCTTCTGTCAATTATACGGACGGTCTCTTGATAGAACAGCCCACAAGGGTTACAGAAATAAGCTGCAGAATTCCAGAGAACCTTCAGCTGACATAATGAGGAAGACAGTATATGCACAAGAGACAGAATAAGTTTATTAATATACATTAATAAGAAGGGTCACTAAATGAAAGCATATTGCTGCTTTGAAATTACTTGCATCTAAAAGAGAGCAAAGTTGGTATTCCACACCCAAACACATATTTCATCAGAAATCAGAGACAGAAAGAGACTAGTATTTGAGGAGCAGACTCTTCCTCAGCAATTGGCTCCTAATACTGAGGATTTGTCAGTGGGATTCCAGTCTTAATGAAACTTGCGTCTCTGGCTGTTTGAAGACAAGTAGATTGCCAGATGGAGACTTGTTTAAAAAAAAGTCTAGTATCTAGTCTAGTATGCACTTCAGTGGTTTTCAACAGAAAATAATCATAGGATGAGTATTATACAGAACTAATTAGATTGTCTTTAAAAAAAAAACTCAATGTTTTACATTTTTTAAATAAAATACAATTAATAAAAGGTCATTTTTCTTTCATGACTATTTCAGAAGATGTCATTCTCCATTTATCATTCTTTTTAAATTATATCAGTGTGATCACCAATTGATTACGACTCGGGATGTATGTAGCTGTTTGTCATATACAGCAGATAAATGAATTCCGGTTATAGGAAATCATTTCATATGCCTGTGTATTCATGGGGTGAACATGGCAGCACTGAAACAAGAACAGTGAGTGATGATGTGGGGGAAGCCTGGTTCTGGTTAAACATTGGGCTGTAAACAACCAGAACGATGAGGGATGAGTCATGGGTGTGTGTATAAGCTTATGTACATGTTAAAAAATGTTTTCATCATTTTGTTAAATAAACTCTTTTTCCATCCATTTAAACTAACACAATCAATTCTGTCATTTAATTTTTTTTAAATGTTATAAGATTTCAATGGATTTTCAATACATGACTATATCTTTACATAAAAAGAGTGCCGTGAGGAAAATCTTATGCACTTTAATATGAATAGGAAAACAATGACGAAAGAAAACAAGATCATATTAAATCTCAACACAAAACTCAGACCAAATAGGAAAAAAAACAAAACAAAAAAATACATATATATATATATATATATTAATGAATATGATCTAGCAGTCGAGAGAACAGACTACAGGACTCAACTCTGGGACCTACAAGCAAGTTAAGAGTAGATCTTAATGAAGCATTAACTAAGTGGACTCTCCAGAGAACTTGACTTCAAGAGGAAATGAGCACAAGATGGGTACATAGAGTAAACAGCAGGAACAAAGTCCAGATGGAAGGAAATCCAATAGGACAGGAGTCCCAGAAGACCTGCCTGCTCCCATCTTTGCTCATGGGCACTTAAGTCTGAAAGGTCTGGTCATGGAAGCTCTTGAGCGAATCAAATGAGCCATAAATGCAAATGATGAGTGGCTTTTGGTACCACCAGAGAGCACAAAGTCAAAACTCTTCTCAACTCTTTTGTGGTGTTATAGGCAGTAGACAGAAACAAAATGGTACAGTCTTTGTTTTTTAAGGGCACCCCAAAAATGGTGCCTGGCAAACCCTTGAACCTTCTACTGATCAGAGAATCCTGCAAAAATGCAGATCACGATTTCAACAAAACAGAACTTTTTACAACTCTGGTAACATTAAGAAATGTTTCTTGAGCAGTAAATCACCATATTAGAAATGATTTCTTAATTATAATGTAACACTGACAATTTGTAATACTGTTTTAACTGTTTTAACTCTATTTTTGATCAAATAATGTAGCCTTGGTGGGCATAAGAGACTTCTTTCAAAACATTATAAAATCTTACTGACCACAAACTTCTGAATTGCAGTATAGGTCAGAATCAAAGTCACAGAGAGAAAAAGAGACCACAAAAAAGATCCATTTTGTATCACCTCATTTCCTGTCACAACTACAGTAGCTGTGAGACGTCCTATCTTGCTGACATTCTGCAAAAAACCCACAACATATTGCTCCTATTTCTGCTGCTCCATCAATATACCAGACTGGAATAATTCTATATGTCACTGTTTTAAATTGTTAATAATGTGCAGGCAACTAGGGGAGGCTTGGTCCAGTGCAGACTGGTCTGGAGAGCGAGCGGGTCTGGCCTTTATTAGCCATTTTATTCCCCCTCAGCACCTCCACCTCAGCTCATGGTCTGGAACCATCCATTTACATCTGTGTAATTGGGGACACATGCAGGTTCACATGTACTAAATCTATCCCAACCTGACAGCTCTACCCCCTTCAGGGTGTCTTGACAAAGCCTTGATATGATCAAATGCTAACTCTTCCAGTTCTAATGAGTCTGTCCCTCAATAGAGCAACAACACAGGATGGAATACGCATCCTTGGCTGTAGATGAAGCCAGCATCTGATAGCATATGGAAGATGTTTACACTAATATTGCTGTTCTGATGTTATCACATGCCTTCATGGATCATATGTTCCTCAGAGAGAGGCTCTAGAACCAGGGACAGATTTTCAAGGAAATAGATTAGATGGGGGGGGGGGGCAACTTATGCATGGACACATATTGTCTACTGGAGCGTTCTGTCTTTGTAGCAAAATAAGTCTTGTGGAATTAGCACAAGCAGTTTTTGGAGATACAACAAAGCATTTTTTAAGACTGCTTTTAAAGTATGACTTCAATTACAGTTACATAGTCCTAGCGCATCCAATGGATTTTGAACAAAAGCATATCTACGGGATCATAACCAGACAGAATAACAAAACACAGCTAATGGAAGGGCAAGCGACAGAATCGTTTAGAGATGCTGTTGCAAACCGCCATCCCTTTGAAACGACATAATGAATTTCAGTAAATTTATCAATTTGAGATGAGAACAAAACTTGCACTGAATTGAGCTAGAGTATGACAGTATTGTTCACAGTAAGTTCATAACTGATTCTGTTATTTTCCTGTTTATTACTATGAAGCTGTTTTAAAACAGTCTTTATTGTATAAAGCATGATATAAACAAAGGTGACTTGACTTTTATCTTATGTATTTTGAAATAATGAATCAGCCACCACCAACGACATTCTGATGACCTTATTCTTACAGTTCTCACGGCCATTTAAATGCCTGAAAGCTATCAGAATGATCACATAAACGATTACCATTGAGATTCACGTTAAGATAACTTGAATGGCTCATATGGACGAAATCTCTGTTGAGACAGTCTTATCGCTCCATAATAAAGCCAAATAGCTCACATTTTAGCAAGGGCACAAAGTCTGTATGCCTTAAATTGGCTTGTCTTTAATCGTAGAGTGGACTGATACATTTTTGCAGCCTCATGTGGAACATGCACACAGCAGTTAGTATTTTAAGTAAATTGAACCAAAGTGCCCTTTCAGTGATATGATGAGCAATACTTTAACCCATTCTGGGTCCTTCGCATTACATTTAGAGTTTCTCAGGCTCTCTGGGGGTTGGGGGGGACTGATGTGCAGCAATGCCTTTGATTCTGCACATCTGGAAAAGCTGCTCAGAGGTTTAAGGCTGTCCACATACAGTCTTTGAAATGCGCAGCCACCGCTGATAGTCTACAGAGGCCGCTGCTCCCATGACAGCAACTCCCACTTCCCCCTTTACTTCTGGAAGACTGTTTTATCAAGTCTCATGTAAGCGGTAGAGGGGGGTTGTGCATGTATTGGGTGAATGAGAAAGAAAGACTGGATTTTCTTTCCAAGGACCCACAAATATGATAATCTTGCAGGGGACACTCTTCCTAAAACATTAAGGCAGATATAACAAATTTTCATGCATACAGACCCATTCTCTAATACATTTAATGCAAGAAGAATATTAAGTCTGATTATGTTATGTTATGATTATGTTAAAGTATGTTATGAAGTGCGTTATATAGTAAAGACAAAAAAATAAATAAAAAATCAACTGCTTCCAAATTTATTTTACATTAGCAAACTGTAAATAAACTCTACATAAGTTATCTGTAAATACTAAATATTTAATTTAGGCTGACAGCACATCTGAGATCATTTTTTCACACAAAGCTATTTATATTTTTTCCTTACTGTTATTAATGCTGTCAGTATAATACATTTAGTCTCCAGAAAGCAGATTGAAGTAGTAATAAAAAGAAAAACAACTCCATTAAGTTAACTTTGACAGCCCTAAAAAAAAAAAAAAAAACAATAGTACTTTTCTGTGGAAAACCCTTGTTCTGGTTGGTTGATAGAATAGGTTGTTTCTTTCATATTTATATTTATTATATTAATAAGCCTTTCCATTTTGCATAAAGGCTCATTCTGACAGTAAGTGAGTCTCTGTTAAACTTCACAGACTTCCTTAAAAGAAGAATGCACATCTAACAGATCAAATGCAATAGAACAACAGAGCAATAACTGTGACTAATATATATATATAAAAAATTCTAATATATTTTGCATCCGAAAGTGGAAACACTATTTTCCCCAAATTTAAAACAACATCAACTAAAGAGTGTGATGCAGTCAGGGCCATAGTTTATTCAGTAATCCATTGTCTAGTCAACAAATAAATAAAACAAATAGCAATTTTATGTTTTGCTTTCCTCCTGCCAGTTCATAAAACATACCGAACCATGACTTCAAAACAAGGTATCAACCATATCTGTGCCAAAGTTCAAAAAGTTTTAAAGCTCCTTAAGTATAGGTAATACTAGCAGCTCTAGCAAGCGCCACTAACTAACAAATGAAAACAGATGGACTGACACCAGACATGGGATTAAGATGAGTGACAAGGAAATCAAGAGGAAAGCACAACGGTGATGAAGATAAATGGTGAATGGTGGTCTGTTATGCAATCAGTCTGTTCCCCTCCATGATGCATCAGCGTGGATTAGTCAGCTCACAGGAGCTCATAAATTAACCTGGTGGAATGTGTTCATCTGCCAGCCTCTTGCCTCAAGAAGCTCGGCCCTGCTCAAGCCATCACCGGCCTGTGGTCTCT
Organism: Carassius auratus; assembly: GCF_003368295.1. NCBI lineage: Eukaryota > Metazoa > Chordata > Actinopteri > Cypriniformes > Cyprinidae > Carassius > Carassius auratus. The sequence continues at coordinate 12,317,130 of NC_039273.1, read as the reverse complement.
CATCTTCTTTGATTCATCCACCACTTTTCCTTTCTCTTTCACATGTTTTGGTCTCTCTCTCTTTCCTTGTCATTATGAAATCGCCAAATAGTTCCAGGAAGACAAAAGCAGAATGAAATACACTGCGGTTTCGATAGAGGTCTGCTCGACAGAACTGCAAAATATTAGAACCTGATGGCATTTCTAATGGACTTATATCATACGCTCATTGATGCTAACTAATGAGCCGCATAAGGAGGATACATTCCGCTCCAAAAGCGCACTAGAGCTGTCAGCTTGAAGACTAACAATGTGGTGGAGTTGAGTTAATATTCCAGGTGCATAACAAAATTAGGGATTACAGTTATTTTGCTAATCTAATCTTAAAACTAATCTAACATAGCATAGTCCCACCTCAGATAAAAATAAATAAAGCCATTGTGAATAAGGTCAAACTGAACACCACTTTATGACAGAACAGGAACGCTAGTCATTCATCACTCCTTGAACCCTAAAATGGTTGCCTTGACCTCTCTTCTCCTGAGAGACAGCCAGGTCAAAGCAGGCATAGGATGTCTGGTGACCCCCCTCATGACTCCTGCTCGGTGGTGTGGGGATCTGAGGAGGTGCAGACACGCTAATGTGTGAAAGAGGGAACAAAGCCCCCAAAAGATGCATTAAATTGAATAAAGACTGTATGCAAAAAAGTATATATATATATATATATATATATATATATATATATATATATATATTACTTTGAAATTTTTATTCATCAAAGAATACTGAGAAAAGCATCAGCAACTGTTTTCAACATTGATAATAATAAGAGAAGTCAGCTTGCCACAGAAATAAATTACATTTGAAAATATATTAAAATATATATATCTTTTTTAAACTTGCAATAATATTTCACAATATTAGGGTTTTAACAGATACCACAAATTTGGTCAAATAAATTTAGCATTTGTAACGACAAAAAAAATTTACATAAAAAAAAAGAATAAGTAACATTTTTAAATGGTAGTGTGAGTTATAATAAAATTAATTCACAATAGATAACAAGAGAAAATGCACAGCTGCCGTACAGGATGTGTTGTGCCCGAATAACTAAATGAACTAAATTATATGAACAATATAACAATATTTAGTAAATATTTTTGCAGAATATGATAAGGGGAAGTGCATGCGCATCAATCTTTTACTAGATGACCACTCTCTGGTCTAGTACTAATGTGCTGAGAGGATACAGAGCACAGCTGTGCCAATGAACTGTCAGTGCTCTGAATCTCATTGCATTCATTCTGCATGATTTCAACATAAACAAACTCCCGTGCCCAGGCTTTGATATGATGATAGGCCCATTTGAAACAAGTGTATTAACACACACAACTTCTATGCTAACCAATTATGTGTTATGAATTGATACAGTAAAATGCTTTCAAACTTTATATTAAAGCAAGAGACTAAGTTAAGAGGTCATGAACCTGAAAATGCCTTTGTTTATTAAAACTGAAGTGATTTCATTTTGTCTTCATGAAATGGTCTGTACTGTCAAATACACCAGGACCTATTCGCTCAGTTGTGACTCATTAGTTTTATGGAAATATTAAAGCTCTGTTGAAGTATAAAGATTATGTTATTTGAAATAAAACAGTGAATATTACTTCCACATGTGCTATGAGAAAAGCCTTAAAGCACCTAATCATCCAAAAGCACTGAATTTAGCTGTAATTCAAGAGAGAAAGAGAGTGAAGAGAGTGAGAGAGATCCTCATTTTATTCAACATTCTATTTGAATTTCATTAATCTATTTCAATCACGTTATCTTCTCCTCCAAATTGTCACATTTATGGGCATCAGTGGCAGTGTAAGGCTATGGTAGAGAATACATTTTTTTTTTTTTAGATTTGAATATAATATAATACAATATAATTTTTTCTTTATATTATTATATGTAAACATGTTGTATCATATGTTGATACATCATATATTATACTGTATCTAAACAAATAAGCAAACCAAAAGGCCTACAAAAATGTTTTGATGACTATTGCCACAGACATAACACATTGAATAATTTGACAGGTTTGGGATACAAACATTCAGTGAGGTCATATAGTGCAACAGATGGGGGTTTGGTGGGCAATTTCCATAGTAATGGTTTTATTTAAACACCAAAACATCATGAGGTCAAATCACATGCCAGGGAGATGCAAATCTGTGTCTGTTTCTCCAGCACACAAACACAAGGACGCATATGCACACGTGCTGTCGTAGAGGCCATTCCATTGTGGATCCTATCCCTTTCCCAATCAGTTCTAATGGATCAAAGGCACAAAAACAGACAAAGTCCCTGCCAAAATCAGCAAATGTCCAGTCACTCCACAGCTGGGGCTCTTGTGTCTTCCCTCCACAGAGAGAAACAGACACAAGTCAGAGAAAAGAGACACAGGGAGGGAACAAGAGAAAGAGAATCGTGGTGAAAGAGAAGAGTTAAGGAGGGAGGGGAGGCGGGTCTCCATCTGTCCATCTCCAGGGTCTCATTGATCAGTAGGAACAGAGGGGTGAGTGCCCCCTTAAAATCTGTTGGAATTCCAAGAAGGCCAAGAGAGGGAAAACAAAGCCTGCGCTTCTCTCCCTGTCCCATCCTCTAATCAGTCACATATGACCAGAGAAAGAGAAAGAGAGACGAAGAACACAGTTCACACTCGTTTCTTCTTTTTATGTACATTTTTACATATTGAACCCTACACATTTTTCAGTAGCATTACAACTGCCCCCTTTATGCTATAAAACGCTACATCAGTGTTGTACAATACTGAAATATAATTATAATTTAAAGGAACTGTTTTCTATTTTAAAATATTTCAAAATATAATTGGCAAAGCTGCATTTTCAGTAGCCCTTACTCCAGTCTTCAGTTTCACATAGCTTAGCACTAACTTTGAACAACAACAACAAATCTTCAGAAAGCTAACACAGTAAATGGGTAATCATTCAGTAACAAGTACCATTTTTACCAACATCGTACCACGGTACACCACATTAATGCACCCTTGATGAAATCTTACACCTATTTAAAGTTGTTAAAGGCATAAATCCAACCTAACACACTGTAGTCATTCTCTAGACAGAGTTTTGCATGAATTAAACCATCCATTGCATTCCTAACAGCTGCAGGACGGAGGGAAGAAGCTTCATCATACCTAAAGCTGATGGTTCTAGAGTGACCCAGCTCTTGGGAACTGAGCAGTACATTTAACCCAATAAAAATCCCTCATTTCGCTTTCAACCTGGTCAGTCATAAATTGTACTCTGAGAAACATCTTACAGCAGACCTTGTGCTACACATATTTTACCTTTATGTCCTTTCTCTTCCCCCCATTCACTCAGTCAATGGATTCATCACCTCAGCGGGGGCTTTTGTCTAAACGTGCAGTTGTTATTAAAACTACTTGCTCAAGATTTCACATGAGCACAAGACTGAATGATTTCGTAGGACAATGTTTCCCAACTTTGTACCCCCAGAGTCCCATCAGTAAGGCTCAAGTATACTTTCATCAACACCAAACCAAAATGTGTTTCTCATTTACTGCATATCATATTCCAGTATCATTAATATTAATAAAGTAGTCTGGTTTAAATTGAACAAAACTTTTTGTAAAAAACAAAAACAAACACAGGAAAAAAAAAAAACACTGTATAATTGTACTCTGAGCATAGTCTATGCAAATTCACTGTATAAAACGTTCTTTAATTAAAAAAAAATATATATTTTTTTTTTAAATATTACTTAATACACACTACCACGCAAAGGTTTTGGTCCAGTAAGATCAACACTGATAATAAAATGAGATGTTTTTTGAGCAGTAAATCAATATTTCTACTGTATTTTCGATTAAATAAATGCAGCTTCAGTGAGAAAAAAAATCTTAAAAATCTTACCGGTATAAATATTATTCAAGTTTTTGTTTTGTTTTATAGATTCCCCATGTAGTAGCCCCTTTGAACTTGCTCAAATTTCCAAACACATACTTCTGTTTAGGAATAACTGTTTTAAGATGTTCAAAATCAGTTTGGGCCTGAAAAAGACCGAATTAATTAGCTAAAAATGAAACAAAGGCATACGGCCCACCTGTTGTACATCTGAATTTTCGCTATGATGCAGTACTAAATTTTCTATTTCTGGATCTGCATCTAAACACTACAATCAGCCATATCGAATGAGCGTGGCTAGTGAGTTTCCTGTTTTCCACAGCATACGGTCTCATTTTTCAGCAAAATATGTCTGTCCTCAGCTGCGTATGACCTGAGGTTTCCCTCCACAAGCTTAATTAAGGTTTTGTTTATTATTGTGTAAAACAGAGGCCATAGCGTCTTTCATGTAATCATGTGGCAGAATCGAAGCCCGCGTATCCAGACAGAAAATAGCCTTGAATAATTGAAGTTCTTAACTAATAGGCTTATTTATCTACCCACCGTTGGTATAAACTGTTTGTGAATGAACACAAAAAGTTTTTGTTTAGGGAAAGTTCAGTTGTGGCCCAAAGAAGTCTGCTGGTGGAATCTGGGGGTAAATGTTTCGGGAAGTACCACCTCTGTGCCCTGTGTTGAGCAAATACCCTAGAGAACAAAGTCTTTGAGAGTGTGTGAGTGTGTGTGTTTGTGCACTCCGAAAGCTCAATGTCTTCCTGTAGGACACTGAACAGCACCGCAGAGCAGCACTGGGTCCATTAGAGCTCATCAAGAGATTGCCTTCACAGAGTGCAATTACAAGTCCACAGAGCAATGAACCTTCCTGAAGTCCTGCCAACAACATCCGAGCACCATGTTTCCACAGGACGGTTGACCTGCCTTAGAAATGTTGGCCAAATGAATTGCTAAAACCCTAATTCAATTTAGTATGGCTGAGTGAGAAAGTTTGTTGTGTTTCCCGGACTATCAGAAGTAAGGCTATGCATTTAGCAAGAGCAGCAATATGACAAAATAAGTCAAAATGGGTGCCAACATTCCTGCATAACCTATGGTACAATTACACAGAACAGATGGATTAATGAATGGAAGATTTACAGTAAATTGGTGGAGAGAACTGGAGCGCAGAAAGCCCATCCAACTACTAAAGCACACAAACAAAAGACAAATTTTTTTTTAATTTAGCATTTCTGTGGAACTATGTTAGGTGCACTATATATTCCCTCTTCAATGCTACTTTTTAGTGCCAAACCACTAGACATGCAAAAAGAGAAGATGCAAGAGACAAAGAAAGAAAGGATGTGTGTGTGTGTGTGTGTGTGTGTGTGTGTGTGTGTGTGTGTATGTGTGTGTGTGTGTGAAGTAACAATGTATATAGAAATATAAGCTTCTAAGCATTTTACTTCATTGGATTTTGTCACATATTAATATGTCTCAGTAAAAGTACTATGGTATTAACACTGACATGTCTTAGGTGCTATCTTAATACCATGATATATGATTATGGTAATCATTTAGTGCCATGGTATAAATAAATTATGATGTTATTACTAGGGCCGGGACTTTAACGCGTTAATTGAGATTAATTAATTACACAAAAAATAACGCGTTAACTAAGATTAATTAATTACAGAAAAAAAAATTCCTGCATTTTTAAAAACTTATTTTTGCACCGCGGAACGTTTCTCACTGGATTTGTTTCGGCGGACCGATTATACTGGAGCACCAACTAGCGTTCGCTTCGCATATCACTGCAGCACATCGAGCCTCAAGTATCACCTCAACGCAAAACATATAGCAGCTAGCGTGGACTTTACACTTTATGTTGAACTATGTATTATTTTGTTGCTGCAACTGGCAGTTTATGTTGAACTCTTTATTGTTTTGGCCAAGGTTATTGAGAGTTGGACTTAGTATGTTATGGCCTCTGAAGCAACCGAGAGATGTTTTCTAATAGTCAGGGTTTCCAATGTTCTGAATGTAATTGACAGTATTGTGTTTTACTTAAAAAAAAAACTCTTTACAGAAGGTTCCAGCACCTATAAGCTTCCTGAATTTCTGAAATGTACTATTTCTAAATTGTTTCTAAATATGCTATTGCTACACTTCATGGCAAAAATTGCACTGGTCTGCTAGACTTGGTTGAACAAAAATAAACAATATTTTGTTGCTTAAGCTTATGTATTCAGTCATTATTCAATGGTATACTATAAAAAAATTACTTCTCACTGTTCTCAGGTCAAATATTTATATGCGATTAAAATGCGATTAATTTCGATTAATTAATTACAAAGCCTCTTATTAATTAGATAAAATTTTTTAATCGAGTCCCAGCCCTAGTTATTACTGATACCATCACTGTACATTTTAACCACCAAATTGAAAGGGGTCATGAACTGAAAAATCAAATTTCCATTGATCTTTTGACATGAAACAGGTAAATGTACAAAAACATCATGTAAGTTTCAAAACTCAAAACTTTCTTTTTAGTTTAAAAACAGCTTTTCTTCAAACCAAGTTCAGAAAATGACTTGTTTTGGAATGCACCACTTTATGACGTAATAGAGTGGCTAAGCACCGCCTTCGCAGAAGAAGATCAAAACCAGCTTCTACAGTTGCTTCTCAATAAATTAGAATGTCGAGGAAAAGTTCATATATTTCAGTAATTCAACTAAAATTGTGAAACTATTTTTGTCTATTCTTTTTAAATTACTTTTTTCATGAACCTCTTTGTACCCCAGAATGCTTAGCTACACAAAGAGATCAAGGATTAATGAATCTCAACAATGGTGACATGTTCCATGCCACAATGCATTCTGGGTGCCATGGATAAGTTTTGTATTACGTACCAAAAATACATTGCTGCATGAAGCATGTCACCATTGTTTAGAGTCATATACTGAATCTTGATCTTTGATCTTTGTGTGACAAAGAAAAGTCATTTTTTTTCTGAATTCTTGAAATTATATGATTTATATTCAGCTGGGTCTCAGGCTGTTGACCCATTGAGTCACTTTAATAAATAATATGCAATGAACACCGTACATTAGGTTTGGTGAAACCACCTAATCAGTCTACATATGCGGTGATGTTTTATTCATCAGCAAGCAACCAGCATCACGCACATGTCCTCTTGCTGTTTTTGCCATAATAAAGATTAAAGCAGCTAAAGAACAACACTGACAAGTCAAGTGTCAAATTGCACAACTAAAGCCAACACTTACCACCATTATGGTGACATCAAATCAAACTATTACTTTAAAACAGACGTCAACATCTAAACCTCTGCTTAAATCTTAATTAGAACGTTAGGGGATAATGTTCTAATAATGTTATTAATAAATATTTTTAGAGAACGTTATCCTATCTTTTGAGAGAACATTCTGGGAACAAAAATAAAACTACCCACTAAAAACATTGTTAGAACAATGGTAATGTTCTTAGAACATTGTTAGAACAAAAAAAAAATTGTAGCTGGGAAAGTTTTACACGGCAAATAACACCAAATATAGGCTAGGTAAATCCACGGACAACAGGGAGGAGGAATGTAAAGATTCAGTATATTGGTAAAGACCAATATTTCTGACGATTTATTGGCGTGAAGTTACGTGCACAATGACAAACAGGAGTGCAACATTTTCGAAAAACAATAAGCAGAGTGGACTGCCATAATGCAAAACATTTCCTGCAGGCTTCAACATGGCTGTGTTTACGATTAAATTTCAACAACAACAAAAAAAATCGCATAGGCGATTTTCTAAGGCTGTCAAAAAAAAAATCTTTTTTCGAATATTCGTCGAAATTAAAATAGAAATCCACATTTGAATGCGCATTCGAATTTTAGGTGTGCATTAAGGAAGCTGCCTTATGAGCCCCGGTACGTGTTCAATTCCATCTCGCGCGCACAGCTGTGTCTACACAACTTTCAAAGGAGGACGAGCTCGACACGCAGTATCTGCTTTCTCCTCTTTCACCTCGTGCATGCGCACGAGATGCGATGACGCTGTATGTGGCATTGCATTATAAGGGTATGTTAGCCTATCCAGTTGAAGCCACTTGAAAAAAAAAAGAACATCAGTGTGGAGAAGATCTTTTTTACATCAAAACTGAAACCAAGCCGTTCACACAGAACGCATATTTCGCGCATTTTCTAGAGGGACACCGTTGGACTCGTGTCTCGCACAAGAGAGCCGCATGTTTAAAAAAGACATGTGAAATTAATGTATTAATTTAATTTTCTAAAAAATATCTCGGGACTTTATGTTGGGTTTTTGTTCCCCATCCCACTGCATCTCATGTTTTTAAATGAAAAAATGTATCCTGTGTTTTCCCCCCTTTTTATTTACTTAAAAATGCATGCATACATGATGCTGTTTTGTTTATAGTTCTTTAAGCAACTTAATAATAATTGGTTCATAAACATTATTTTAAATATTATGTTTTTTTCACAGTCATGTATTCTAATGCTTTGAATTAACATGCAGTAATATTTTGCTCGATGTGCTATTTTGAGGCCTCAGAAGAGAAGCAAAAAGCTTTTCTTCACCCTAACTGAAGTTATGCATTTAAAATTTGAATACAATTCGAATTTTGATCATATTTAAGTAAAAAATTAGAATTTCGTTTTTCAGCTATTTTGACAGCCCTAGGCGATTCAAGCCCGAAACATATTAGACTGAATACCGGCTGAATTAACATTTCTGTTGTAAAAAGAGAAACATTGTGCAGAAGTATTATTTGCTGTTATGCGTGCTTGTCCGAAGCTGCAGTTGCTGTGTGACGCCTGTTCAAAAAAAAAAAAAAAAAAAAAAAAAAACCTTTACGTGCTCCGAGAGAAGGTCGTTAAAATCATTTTCTTATTTTCTTTTTCGAAACTTGTGTTGGTTGATTCGTGCAATAGAATTTCGAACATAAAGTGACAGTCGACACGGTCACGGTTTTAGACTAGAGAGGAGAAGGGATGGGAAAAGACCTGGGCACAGTTTCTCCAGAACTTCGTCCCAAGTTAAAGCGGTGTCGAGCTGTTTTAATGAATTTTTTTAGATGTACTATGGTGCCCGAACCCGTATGACTTTGAACAGTGACCGCGAACATTTAGTTTACTACAGCCACAGCCATCATTACCAAGCGTGAACCATTGACTCTGACAGTGAATGAGAGTAGACGAAACGAACGCAGAATGCACAGACCACATTGTGACGTCAAGGGTTTTTTTTTAAATTAAAGAAGATAGCCTTCATTTGTATGTAGGCCAAGGCAATTTATATATTTAGAATACTTACTTAAATATAATTAATAATATTTTATTGCGTTTGTATTAGTTGTTTGAAGAGTAAAAAAATATGGTCGGTCTTAACGCAAATTTACAATCGGCAAGTCGGTCGGACTAAAAGCAAAAAAATAAATAAAAAATTGAGTCGGTGCTAAATTGACAGGGTAGGTCGGGTTTCGTCAAACAAGAATATTTTTAAGGATGGCCTCAGTTAAAGACAGTTTCAAAGAAAAATATCATACAGACAAGACATGTGTGCACTGCTTTCAAAAAATGTAAACAGAAATTATTTATTATAATAAATGTAACTTTACATTTCAACCTAAAATACATCACAAGGCACCTGTGTTTTATGTCAATCCATTATGCTCTGTCTAGTTGTTTTAACCACAAGAATGCATTAAATGTTTGGTTCATTGACATGTTTCACTCAGTTTAGAACTGGAGTCTAGTCTGTCTGCTGTGATTTATGTGAAGCTGATGCCATTGCAGTGATGCTTGATGTGTGTTAGAGAATCATGGATCCCAAATCACCCGCACTTCCCTTCAAACTCAATGAAGTATAAACTCTTTTATTCTAATCCACCAATCCTTTTTTCCACCACACATTATTTAATCCATCCACCCTCCAGGCCCTCACATTCAGAATGACATCACAACACTGAGGCAAAATGCTCTGTGCTCTGCAAATGTAGCACAACTGATTGAGACTTTTTTTGGCTTCCAGTAAATGGTGCGAACAGCCAAGTGCCACATGAGCTTACGCTGAGAGAGGTGAAGTTCTCCTCTCACACTCCACCAGTGCCATAATACAATAGTGCCTCATAAAACCTTAAACCACCTCTTTAGTTTCACACTTGCTCTGACTTTACAAGCAAAGCCTGTGGTGACACACCGTGTGTGGGGTTTGTGTGTGTATGGACGAGTAGACTGGCATGAGACAGAAGCTACTTAAACCCTTTCACCCAGCATGCAACTTCCTCTTTAAATTACAGTGCTAATATCTATATATAATGCCAACTAAACCAAAGTAAACTGCAAAAACAACGGCTGATTTTACAAAGGCTTATTATTTCTTTTTTATATACCTGCCTTCTTTTTATCAATATTTTAGGTCTGTTTACCAAGAAGAGAAAGACTGAAGGTGTGTCCACATTTCAAAAACTTCTGCACTTTGGCGATACAAAGCAAGCGACGGTTTCTATTTCTGCAACAATCTCAGGAACTTATGTTGTGTTTTGTACAAAATAAAAATGGTTTGATTTGAGTTCAGGTATTTTTTTATGACATTTTAATTAGAATAGTCCATCTGCCATCAGATTAAAAATCTGGTTGAATTAATCCCTTAACTGTTTCATTTTAGACAAGACTACATTTCAAAATTCACACACTGTGACAGAATACATAGTGAGTGCGTGCATAGTGTATAGTGCATCATTTTGTACACAACATCTATATATATTTAACAATATCAACATCTCGACTCTAACATATGTTTGATTTTATGTGGTAAGAAATTAGCTTTATTATGTAAGAAATTAGCATGGACCTTGAAATCTTTCAACTCGGTGTGTGTAAATAATTGTAATTTTCTCAAAACAACAAAAACATCATGGCTCTGTGTTGCCTCAGGTCCACTGCTGTTACTCACAGACAAACCCAAAGTGTTTGAGTGATGAATGCAGGTTGAGGCTTCATTAATCATGTGGATGCTGAGAAAGGTGTTGGATAAAGAAAACTGACATTAGCCTCAGTGTAACGCGAGAGCTCGAGGGCCAGTTAGGAGGCAAGGGTGTGCGCATGTACGTTTTGATTCTAACCAGGCCTGGCTTTTCTCAGTAAACGGCTTGATGAAACAGGAAGTCAACCAAACACAAGCTATGTGGGTCTTGAACATGCAACACAAGGCCACACACAAAGAGCTGCACCACCTGAAAAAAAACATGCCTTTGAGATGCATCTATTATCAAAGGATCTAGGCTCTAATTCTAGGATCAGATTATGTAGATGAGAACTTCTTTGTCTTAAATTGACATATTACACAGAATCAGACACTTAAGGTGGACTAGGTGTTGCATTTCTTGTCTGTTCTCCCGAAAATAATAGGAACACTGTAAAATCCTAAAATGTTATAATATACAATATAAAAAAATGAATATTAATTTTATGATTTGATAAAAACAAATTTTAACAGTGTTAAATCTGTGAAATGATATAAAGGGGCAAAAGGCAATTCTTAAAAGAACTAAACTTACTATTCTGATATATCTTGAATTATTAATTATTTTACTTTTTTCTCGTTTTAAACATAAGCTAAACTAAATTTCATGAGATTTATGCTTAAAAAAAGCAAAACAAACTAACTAAATAAAATTAATATGCCAGTTGTGTAAGAATAATAAACATAATTTAGTATTCTCAGAAAATAAAAATAAGTAGAAAATTAAACTGTAATTTTTTATAGCGAAAAAATTTCTCCCTCACACAATAACTACATAAACAATTTGCTAGTAACATAAGAAAAATAAACATAATTCAATTACGATTCTCTGAAAACAAGTCTTGTTTTATGCAACTTTGTTTGCAAAAGAAGTAAATTCATGTCGTTATAAGCATGTTATGATATTTTTACTAAAAAAAAATGCTAAAATGATTTTTTTTATAGTGAAGCAAACACTTTTAATTTTCCTTCACACACGCACACTTTCATCACATCTAAGGCACGCTTTTGTGATTAGCTGGCATCCATGAAAGAAAAGAGTGATCATGCCAGCAGCAGGCTGTGAGGATATGGGTGCGAGTGAGTGTGTGTTTCTGTGTGTAATTTTGAGGAATGAATTATGAGTATGTGGTTACGATCCTCACCATATGGCTTCACATGTATATCTGACAATGTAAAGGATGTTTACAGAGAGGGTTAAGGTCACAGTGACTTTCTTTATCTATGTGTAGTGCTTGGAAAGATGGTTTTCACATCAGAGTATGCATCTGTAGATGTACGTTCGTGTGGGTTTGAATAGATTCCTCGTGAGATGGCGCTGACTCAGGCCTACCAGTTCCAGCTTGGCCAGTAATCACAACCTCCTGCATGACGAGTGCAGAATCAGAGCTGAACTGCGGCCCATGGGCCCCAAAGCTCCCATAAATCTCAGCCTGCTCATGAGGGTGTGGTGGCCAGAGGCGGGGAGTAGTGGCTGAATGTCAAACATGATATGTTAGCATCTGTAGATAGTGCCACCCTTGGGGCCAGTTGCACTGATTGGCATCTGACTAATTTGTTTTGTGCACATATATGTATTTGCCTCCAGTACATGCAAAGTCTATTTTGACAGCTCTTCCTTACTAGAAGTTACGTAGGTGAGACCTACACCAAAATTCAAACATCTTGCTAAAATAGCCAAGTGCTTTAATAGAAAAACCAGTGCTTGCAAGGCTGCAAAAAAATAGCTTTATATTTTTAAATAAGCTTAGTTTTAATGCTGTGGTAATATATAAAAGGAAGACGTGACCAATCGTAATTAAGTCTGTAAATATTACAGTGATGTCACTGTGGGTGATAAGTCATTTATCACCCACAAGTTTACAGAAAACACAGTTTGTTCACCAGGGGTTTCTATACCTTTTGACTTTTCCGTGATCTTTCCAGTCGACTGTGATTACTGGAAAAGGACTTGCTCAGACTGATTTGCTAATGAATCATTTAGAACGATTAACTCAAAAGAACATATAGCTCACAAATCAGACATCATTATGACATTAAGTAATATCAAGCAGATAAAATATTTTAGATTTGAAAGATTTAAACACATCCCAAGGCTGCATTTATTTAATCAAAAATAAAGAACAAAGAGTAATATTGTGAAATATTACTATTTAAAATTCCAATAAAACTATTTCAGTATATTTAAACATAATTTTATTGCTGTGATGACAAAGCTGAATTTTCAACAGCCATTGCTCTAGTCTTCAGTGTCACATTATCCTTCAGAAATCATTCTAATATACTGATTTGATTATTGTTATTATTTTTATCAACGTTGAAAGCAGTTGTGACGCTTAGTTCCCCCCCCCCCAGGATTCTGTGATGAATAGAAAGTTTAAAAGAGCAGCATTTGAAATAGAAATCTTGTATAACGTTATTAAATAATAAAACGTACAAATATACATATTTTAATAATGTACACAATTTTGTCAGGCCTGGAAAACATGATTTTAAAATTCCCTGATTTTTAATATAACCTTAGACAAAATACCTACAGCTAAAATTCTACAAGACTTATTTCTGCCTAAACAACAAACAAAACAACATGTATCATGACACTGAATATGTCATTTGTTTCATCATTTAATGCTGGAACTCAGCATAACTGTATACTTAGGCTATAAGCTTCACCTCAGGTGTGGGTTTCTGACCCAAAAATGAATCATGATTTCAAAAAAGGACACTTGCCTGTTCAATTGAGGACACCCAAGACGTTTCCAATCAAGGCCCATTCAGCCCAATTATTTCAATCAAACTCTACCGTGATTGCTGTAGAGACCTGACTGAGTGACAACTGAATTAGCCAGACTCCCTAATCAACTGTAATGTCCTGAGAAAGCTGGGTGAGACAAGACAAGATTCCTGCAGGCGGCCATAGCAATCTAGGCCTCACATCGTGCTCCCAATCAAGGGAGGAATTTATTAGGGCGTCCGCTGAGACGCATAATTCCCTGACTCATCACTGGGGATTTGTGGAATTCCTGTTTTATCTTCTCTATCTTTCATTTGTTTTTCATCTCAACTGGATGGTTCAGCTATTTTATCTTTCTTCAGTCCCTAGTGTATGAGTGTTATCATCCAACGTTTTCTTCCTATTACTTATGCTTCTTTTTCTCTTCTGCACACACACACACACACACCTCCTTGTCCTGGGTCCCGGGGGCAGCTCTTTTTCTCTCACATTACCTTGATCCCTCACAAGTCGACTTCACAAGACTCAACAAATTTTTACTTGTTTTACAACTGATTCCCCTAACGTGTAATTACATGGCTATGCTGCATCAAAAATAAACCTGTACCACTTAATCTCAAAATACAATGCAAAACATCATTACAGCCCTGTCAAACTTTTCTTGAAAATGTTACAAGTATGAATTGCTCATAGATGTTGTTTGCAGCTTGCACACATTAAAAACGTCAATGGCATAAATGATGGCCCTTGAAATCAACAGGCGGCTGCAGTTTTTCAAGCATATGTGGAGGGAAAGACTATTTATTATGGACGAACACAATAAGTTTGTTCCCGGAAGACAAAACTCTCCAATCATTGTGACTGGATCGGATCCTTGAGCCCAGCATGATAACAATATTACCTCACATCCATCTGTACACAAGTAATCATCGAGTCTGACAGCACGTCCCATGGCACTATGACACAATTACACCTAAAAAACAGAACTTTACATTTTTTGAAGAAAAAAGAAAATAACAATAAATTACAATAAAAAATTCGTAAAAATTTAACAGCATAACCCTCTACAACAAACTGCCTGATTTATGCTATCATTCATATTTCTAGTACAAACAATGCAGAAGTAGTTCAAGTTCATTATTAAAAGATTAATTACACTACACAGATTTAATTACACTAAAATGTAATTTTGACTAAAACAAAATGAAATTCTGTCATCATTTATGTTCTGCACAATTTGCGTACTTATGCACCATTCTATGCTGTATGAGTATAAATAGCGCTATTAGTGTGTTCACAATTAAAAAAAAAAAAAAACTTAAAATATGCAGATAATGCACTTAATTAACAGGGAAAAAGACTAAGTGTGGAATGTTGAAACAAAAACTAAAAAAAATGTAATGCCTGTTTTATTTAATAAAAAAAAAATGGAGGGGGGGGGGGGTTAAAGTTCTCCAAAATATATTATTTTTTGTTATACAGAAGAAAGTAAGTCAAAGAAGTTTGATATATAATTAGTAAATGATTACATTTTTTTTAGGATTTGTTCAAATCCCAAATAAGGGGGACGTAATAACAGTATCAGCTAAGATGAGATGATATGGAGTCTTGTAATGTAAGTAGCAGCGCAATTAGTCAAACATGAGGTGACATGACAGAGGATTGAGCTAAACACACAGCTTCAATGTATTAGTTTTGAAAGTGAGAAAAATGAGAGAGTCTTAAGCACTATTCGGACGGGACTAGTTTTCTAAACTACGTTTGAGTTTCGATTCTTACCACCTGACGTCTGTGATTTTCATGTACCAATTCGGACGGGACTAACATCTCCGTGTTTATTACAGAGGTGGGAGGGTCTGATTTGTGCATCTGGGCGTCACAGAGATCACGCGCTCTGTATGCGTGCATTGCATTCATTCAGAATGATTGCCTTAGTATTATTACACAATAAATACTAAATGGCTAGCATAGCAAAACCATGTTAATGTGTGGTTCCTTTAGTTGAACTTGTTTTCTTTTTCTTTTTTTTTTTTAATTAAATGTAGGCTAATTAAAACATTATGTAACTGAGTACATAAATGAACGTGAGTAATCTTACCTGATGCTGATATTACAATAGTCGGTATTAACAGTTTACGCGATCTTGCTCTTGATTTTATTATTTGTATTTTTTATTATTGTTATTTATTTGCCGCTAAGCAAATATATCAAACATCTGCGCGGTAAGACTATCTACGGTAATTCACGTTGGCCAAAACACACATGGAAACGCGTTGTGAAATAAAATATCACCGGCAATCACAGACATTCGCATTCGGACGGGATTAGTTTTCTCAGGGGATCACTGAGTCTGCTGAAAAACGGTAGGTAATTTGCTCTGGAATTATCACAGAGGTTGTGTGAGAAAAACACAGACGTGGCAGATTCGGACGGGATTAAAATCACCAAGTACGTCTGTGAAACGCAGATTTCTCTAACGACCCCCTGTAAAACTAGTCCCGTCCGAATAGGGCTATAGTGACACGGTATGAGAAAGAGAGAGAGAGATGCCTCCTGCCAGTTCCTCACATTCCCTGTTCATGTGCAATTTCATCTTTGAACAAAGAGATGCTTGCTAGCCCCAAAACTATAACCACAACACTGCACAACGTCAAACATTTACATAAATCAAACCTTAAGGCATTCACACACTCAGTAAGGCTCCCAGTAAGAAACATTATCATTTGAGTGCCTTTGCTAATGAGGACGGAATCACTTCCTAGAGGCAAAGCAGATGGAAAATCTTTGATTACATCTGAAGAAGTGATTAAAAATAAGGAGGACGATTCAAACATGAGGGATGAATAACCTTAAGAAAACTATCTGCTCTTAATGCGCAGATTTCCAACACAAAGCAAATTCAGACAGTCGTTTCTCCTCTCAAGTTTCAGAGTTGGCCTTAAATGTGAACAGCAGGGATCTCTAAGCAATAGAAGCTTTTGATTTTGCCCTTTGGGGATGTCTTTATGGAAAATGTGGCACACTGTATCTCACATCAGAGGTGAAGTGGTTCTGCACTGAGCCGTGAGCCAGTGGTGAACTCTCAGCAGAAGATTTAAAAGAGCCATGTCATGTCATGTTGGGATCTTCAGACCAATTTCATGCGGAACTCTGCTTATACAGTGATATTTAGTGCAATAATCTGTATTTTTATGATCAATTAGTGTCTTGAGAAAATATAAAAGTTAATGTCTGTTTTATACTCCAATGTTACTCAGCCGAGACATTTTCACTCTGGACCTCAGCGCACCCACTTCTTCATCAAAAGTCATCATCGGAGAAATATCTGGCATGCTTAGTTGAGCTTTAAATCAGGGCATCCATATAACCACATCCTTTGGAAATTAGCCCAGCTTCCTGAACAGTAGACTTAAGCAAATCAGTGGTTTTCTCTGCAAGTCTGAAGCATTCTCTGTCCAGTCTCATCCTACAGTTCCACCATTAATATTGACACTTTTCACAGTTAGGGTGGGGGAAACAACATTACTTACTACTTATTCATGTCCCAAACAAGGAAACACAAACTTATTAAAGTCAGTTCAGGACTGATTTTGTATAACACATGAGAAAGAGCCAAGCATATCTTGCAATCTCAGTGGTCTAAACCTCTCAGCATGCCACTGGGAACACAATGTAGCCGCAATGTAACTTCCATTGTACATCAATACAAAAATATTACAGTCTATGAATAATGATCTGATTTAAAAATAGCACACTTGGTACTGATAGACTATTATGTTTGATGTATGTGTACTTCAGTCCCAGTACAACAGTTCAAAGGTTTAAAGAGGTGGGGTGCATCCCAAATGCTGTTTTCATAAGAAATATTCTTATTACAAAATGCTTATAATTAAGTGTCTATAAAATAGGTAACTTGTGCAATGACCAGAAGACACATCTGGTATATAATAACTGTGAAGGCAATGCAGATATACACTCAACTACAGGTATATAGGTATTTATTATTGTTATTATTAGAAGAACTTACCTGTCCACCATTTTTTTTTGTTTAGTTTTTTTTTTTTTTTCAATATTTCTGTTTTTATATATATATATATATATATATATTTTTTTTTTTCTGTTTTATCGGGTCTCCTGTTTCACTTGTTTTGAAGGTGTTAAAATGTTACACATGCTAGAAGTTCACGAACTAACTGAATAAAATTAACTCAATTTCATTAAAAAAAAAAAAAACTTGAATTCCCTGCTCTAGCAAACCTATAAATCATCAAGGTAAAGCATTTATCGCCAAATGTACAAAATATAATGATATTCTTGGGTACCTCTTGCAATCCAATTACAGCTTACACAAAATTACACAACTTACAAAAAAAAAAAAGAAAAAAAAAAGAAATCCTTATGTGTAGTAGCATATCATAATAGTGGGTAACGCATATCATAGTATTTATTAATTAACATATACAAATATAAAGACAGATATACTCTAAAAAATATCAGCACCATCACATATCAACCACACCTTGACTGAAATATCACTCATGCTTTTCAAAAAATATTACAGATCCATAAGTTTGAAGAATCTCTCATTTTTCTTATGGTCCAGTGCAGTGATGGCACAGCACAAAAGGGTCTTTGAGTTTGCTTTGCTCTAATAAAGGCAGAGAGCATGACCCTGCACCACCTGCCTTGTAAAATCAGTCACATAATATCAGTTATATGATCCCACCGACTGGTCCATGCAGGTCAATACTTTTTGACTCAGCGGTGAACTGACAGATTTGGAGCGCATACGGGTGACATAATCATAACAGTCACGCGAGCAATCTTTTACCCACACTAACAAAACACATTCAGCCGCACATAGACTTGTGCATGCTTGCAGGCAATTCAAATGCTCTTATGAAGTCCCCTTTTTTTGGAAAAGAAAGACCTTGGCGGAAATGATTACTGTAATATCGACTTCAATCTTTTGTGGGTATTCGCTTTTGATTGCCTTTAAGGATTTTTTCAGCACATTTTAATTTGAAGCACACCCATTCGGTGCTTACTGACTGCCGCACACTATTACTATTTATAAGAAATCTCCCGCTCTCGTGCGCTGTCTCTCGCAAACTGCTTCCACAGAGCTACACTAAATTGCTTACAGATTGACTCCAAGTTTCTATGCCAAGTTCGGATGGCGAAAATCCTGCTCCACGTTCGCTATAGGAAAGCGGAGGCTTTGTTCTGCTGCCTCTGCACTCGCCAAGTCTTGACGAAAGAAAAACAACTAAAGCGCTTCATTTAATTTAATAGAAAAGAGACCTATGAGTTCACCAGCCAGGGACAGAGGACAGATACTATGCTGTCAGACTCAGAGATGAGCAACAGAGAGCAGCCGGCCAATCGCTGAGTTTCTGCTGGCTTAAAAAGTACCTTTCAAAATATAGAAAAAGTTATTTGCAATGCTAAATCTTGCTATTAATATCTCTGTTAAATTTACAATGCTAAAAATAAAATTGTATACATTACTGTATAGAGTGAAAATAATATTTAGTAAATTACAGTAGATTTAACAGGATAAACTATTTTATTTTAAAATACTGAAGAGAAAAAATACATAAAAAAAATGTTTAGGGACCAGTTCTCTCTCTTGCTAATTAGCATGCATATTATTATCAAACTGGTCCATACCTAAACTTAGTAACTACCTTACTAATAAAAAGTAGGAAATTAGGAGTTTATTGGGGCAAAATTTAATAGTTAATATTGAGAATCGGCCCCCAAGTTTTTTATTTTTATTTAAACATTAATTAATATACAGTCAAACCATGAAATTTATTCAGACACCTTCAACATTTTACACATTATCACTGTTTATTCGCTATAGTTAAGAAAATGGTAATAAAATATGACAAGACCTTAGAGTTAAACTGTGTCAGAACAAATTCATCTTGATAATATCAGATAACAATTATGCAAAACATGGTCAGATCAAAGTTTTTTTTTATCACTTTTACTTGTTGTCTACTATAGGAATAATTTTGGGGTTGAATATGTCACAGTTTACTTTATTTTGCTATTCTTACACTTACATAAATTAACTATACTGTCCTGCACCCACTTTTGCACACCATTTTTGGTTTGACTCTACATTTAGGAGCCTGATAAATTTGCACTAAAATGCCATACCAAAATATATATATATATTTTTATTTACTGTCAGGTTTTTACAGTAAATTGAGTTAATACAGTAAATTCAGTATATCAAGTGTTTATGTGTGGTTTGTGTGTTATCTGAACCAATCTTCCCGAATAAAGACAAGCTCAGACAAAGCACTATTTTTGCAAGAAATTTCAGCAGTGCTTTCAGAAACATGTAGGCTAGTTGCTTCTCTCCTGTTCTTCTGAAATGCATCCCAAACCATACCTTGCGTAGTCCTGTTTCCTCCTACAGAGGGCATAAGTTTGACTGCCGCTTCTTTTGATGCTCTACATGTAGGCCACATAAAAATCACTCTCCACTGCACATTGGAAATAAAAGCAATGGTTTACTCAAACAAACCAAACAGCCACAGCTAAGCCCTATAATTTCCGTATGAAAGCCCGCCTTCCTCTCAGAGTCAGACCAGAAAGCACCAGAGGAGCTTGCAGCATGCTGCAATTACAACTCCTGTTGTTTTAAGGCAGCCGTAGCTTTAGGCCATTGGATTTTATTTACTGACATGATTTGGTTGTTTCTAGGAGGCACTTCATTTACCCAAACAGAGTGTTACCACTCACTTCTATTTACACTAAGACTGCCTAAAAAGACCAACACTGCAGCAGTCCAAATCATTGTGCATTTAACATCACTGGACGGATGTGGTTCATCGAATATCACACTGTCACTCATATAACCATACAAGGAAATCCACGGAAATATCATGTACAATGCAACATTTTGTACAGCTAAAATGATTTAAGCCAGTCATTAAAAATATGTAAAATAAAAACTTAAATTTTTGCCTGTTCTTTACACAAATCTACTGAATGAACAGAATAATAAAAAAAGTAAAAAAAAAAAAAAAAAAGCAAAAAAAAAAAGAGAAATTGATTAATTATATTATCAGGGCATAATGCATTATATAATAAACAACATCAGCACACTGCATTTACATAAAGTTAAACACATTGCTGATGCATAGTTCATTTGCATAAAGTAAATGCACTGCTGCAAAAGCTCACAAAGCTTTTTTTAAGGTTGCCAAAACTCACCAACTCTAATTAAAAACAAATGACTTCAGTGTGAACGCCCAGTCAAACTGCACAGCTGTGTGAAATAATAACTAAGAGTTGACGCATTTAAAAATGCAAGTGTGAATAGATATAATGCTCTTTTAACGTAAACGCAAACATAGACAAAATCTAAGAGCAGCATGACTGTGCTGAAGGTCGGACATGACACAGTCGCGCAGATGGAGGCTTGCAAACCAATACGTGAGGTTCAGATACAGGATAGACATACCTTCAGCACACGTCAAGCATTAAAATAAGCAAACAATGACTAGACCTGTCTGTATCAGTAGGGAAGTTAATTGCAAATTTCACGCTAACTAACTTTAACAGCCTGGGAATGTTCTATACAGATTCATTAAAAGAGAAAACAGTGACTGGCGTTACGGTGGTTTGAGGAAAGCTGTTACGAGTCAGCTGTAAATTCAGTTAACAAAAAACAACAACTTTGGCCCCTCGATAGATCACATCCAAAGCATGGAAAGCAGGCTTTATCTAATTTACTCAAAACATTTGCTTTGTTTACCATTGAGCTCCTCTTTAGGAAGCGAAAATGTGAAATTAGGGGCAGATCAGGGACAGTTGAGATCATTGCAGGAAAAAAGGCTCCGCTTTCCTGCCACAGATAAAAACCAGAGGAGCTTCTCCAGAGGACTCCATGAGTTCGGAGAGCTACGGCGAGTCAGACTGCGGCCCTTAGAGGAGATTAATTGCATAAATTATGACTGGCTTTCCAGAGGAAGACACCATTTTGCCTGACAAGCAGGTCAAAAGGTCTAACAATAAGTACAGCGTGTCAGACAGGAATGCACGTGTGTATCCGTCTACATGTGTGCGTAGCCTTGCCCCAGGACAGTTGCTGTCATGTAAGCTTGTCTAGCTCAACAGAGACCCTCCTCACTCCCTTGTCTGCTCTGAAGGAGGTTCATTATATCCCTTCTGGCTCTTATCACCTCATCAGGACAGAGAAGAAAGGATCAGAGAGGGGGGTTGTATATAAAAGGATGCTCTTTCTCTGCGCAGCACTGAAAACATGCCAGGGATTCCAGCACACTGGCTCCATTATCAGGCCTGAGCAAGATGTCAGTGCTGGTAATGTAAACCTATCTTCTAATCAAGCAGACATCATAAACACCCAGCAACACCTCCTGCCAATGGGGACAGGTGAATGCTGAGTGTGTGTTTTTGTCTTTGCAGGAGACATTAGAAAGGTGCACAACAAAACACACACTTAGTACAGGAAAAAATATTATGGATTATTTTCCTTCAAATAATTATTATTAATTTTGATTAATAAAATGTGGTAACACTTTAGAATAGGTAACACTTAAAAAAAAATCTTAATTTGCTGCTTATTAATAGTTAGTAAGGTAGTTGTTGGTAAGATTAGAGATGTAAAATAAGGTCAAGTAGAATTAGGCATTAATATGTTCTTAATTAGCACTTATACATGGTTAATATTCTAGTAATATGCATGCTAATAAGCAACTAATACGTGTTACCTATTCTAAAGTGTTACCTAAAATTTTAATTGAAACACTGTATTTATTTTGTATGGGGAATTGTAAGCTAGACAAATATTATTAATTAATTTTTTTTAATTATTGTAATTAAATCTTTGCCATATAAATTGCAATTTAAATATGATAAAAAAGACACCAGTTACTATAAATTATAATAAAATTACTGTTTTGCTAAATTTTTGATCAAACAAATGCTTTCTTGATGAGCATAAAATGTTTATTATATAACATAAACAAAATATTATAGATGACAAACTTTTGAATAGTAGTGTAATGGTGGCAGTTATAATATAATATAGTTATAATATGGACTTGGAACACAGAAAATGAGTCCTATAAAATATTTTTATGACAAGCTTAAGAAAAAAAAAAAACAGGTTTGACATTCTGCTTAACATCACCTGTTGTGTTTTATGAATTAATAATAATAATAATAATATAGGACTGGAATAAATGATGAAAAATGCCTTTTAAGGTGAACTTTGTCTATAAATAAATGAATGATGCAGAGGTGCATATTGTTGTACTGTTAAACAAAGTCACAGGGCAATGTGCATTTAGTTCATGCAGTAACAAGACTTGGACAAGACACACAGATGGACTTTCTCAGCTATAGTCAGTGGAACTTAATCTTTTAAAGTTAATGAATTAAAAAAAAAAAAAAACTATGCTTTTTAGTCTAGAAGAAAAGTCCTGGAATTATGAATGATGCTCAGTAATTGCTCATGTTCACCGATAAAATAAATTAAAGCGATAATAAAAGTACATTTACAATAGAAAGATTCATGGGTTTTCCAAAACTTTTGACATTGCATTAATATCCTAGACTTTCCCAAGACTTTAAAGATTACATTCAATTCCATGACTTTTCCAGGCCTGGACATCACAATTTTAACATTCCCTGTTATTTCCAGGTCTTTCAGGGCCGTGGGAACCCTGTAATGTGTGTGAACGGTCAGACTTTGAAGTCTGTAACTTTCATTCTGTGTCACTGTGGATCCTTCTTTAGATTTCTCATGTGTATGTGTGTGTGTGTGTTTGTGTGTGTGTGTGTGCGCACGTGCACCCATATGCTCGTGTAAGACAATCTCTCGTCATTATCCCTGCAAATCACAAAGATCAAATGGCAAACAGTGGCGGGAAAGCAAAGGCTCATAGCCAGTTACTATGGCACCTCAGCAGGTTGCTAAGTTCTGTCCCTATGAAGTCCGACCCTGTGGTCATGCAGGTCAAGAGGTCAGAAGAGGTCAAGAGGGGGGTCACCCACAAGCCTCATCAAACAATGTCTAGGCTGTCTCACCAATGGTTTTATTGTTGATGACACACAACATATAGCTTCCATTATGAAACAGCATATGTGAAAACATATGCCACAAGCCATGATTCTATACTATACTATACTCTACTACTATACTATAGAGCAGGTGTACATGGAATCTGCAGCAACAAATAATGTGAAGATTAACCTAATTAGAAAGTCCGGTAATATTTGTTTATTAAATACTCCAATAAATAACTACCAATAAAAGGTTAATACTAGCTATCTGCTATATTAAATACATGTCACCACACTTAAATCAATGGGTTTTTGATGTCCCCAAAATATGATATGAACCCTCAAGGGACACTCTTCCTATAATATAAAGGCAGCTATATACGTTAATGTATAAAAAAAATACATTTATTCTACAGAATGTAAAAGTGTGACTAAATTAAATGCTTGTTTTCTAAAATAAATTGACGTAAATTGAATTATAACGTATAAACTGGAAAATATATATATATTTTTTTAAGTTGCTGGTCACCAAGAAAAAAAACTCTTTTTTTATCTCTCAATTTTTTCTCAGAGCCCCAAGCACCCCTCTTTAACCCTAGTTTGAAAACCTTTGTGCATATCCACTCTGCATAATTCCACATAATTCCTTCTTTGAAATAAATTGCATCAAACAGGCATTCAACTGTTAAGAAACTTGGCTGTAGTAAGAAGAGCATAAAAAAAGGTAAGAAAAGCTGTTTAACATGTTTCCATGAGTCTCCATATGTACTTCTGTGCATGCAAGTTAAATTGCTGTAACATTTTACGGCAAATGCCATAACAGAATTGTATGATTTATTGCTTCAAAAAAATAAAAAAAATAAAAAATGATTGTGACACACTACGAACACTATGAACAGCGAGGTTTACAAGAAACTTCAACCTTACCCTAACTCAGGAGGGTAAACAAAGCTACTTGACATCCATGCTAATTTTCAGAGTAAAACTGCGGATTGACAAGCGCTTTGTCACAGGACTTTCTTTGATTCATAAGTTACTGAGGTGAACCACAATAGTGACTGGAGCAACCGTCTCGCTCTTCTCAACCAAAGACCACGTAGTCTGAGCAATGGTTGGAGGACATGCACGGATGAGAGACACTGACCCATCATCATTATCATGTTTTGCCACATTAATATGGCCACCAGTGAATGTCTGAGGCCCCACAGAGTGATTAAAAAGAAGACTTTCCTCTATTGCTTAATTTTTCTCTTTCTATATTACTTTCTCTCCTCATTGTAACTCGCAAAAAGTCCCAACATCACTTGGCTCTCTATCTTACTTGCATGTTTTCTTTCGAAGCGGGGGGATGAAACGTTGTGCCGAGAACATTAATCACAAGCACAAGGAGGTCAGGAGCAGTTCATGGATCAGTGCAAAAAGCGAGTGACTGGAAGAAGAAACTCCAAGATGCAGTTTCCACAGAGGGAGGCTGTGCTGCTCAAGTGCTGTCAAATGGGGCTTTACCCAAAATCCTGCCCCAATCCACCCCATACCATGACCCAGGTGGGACAAATAGCGAAGGGAAGGTTCCACATAAAACCAAATCCTTTCTTGAGACATTCTGCCGGAAGTGAGCTTGAGAAAGTGTAAAGGACAGATCTGCAAGTTCTCTTCACTTTCACTCTCATTTCATTGAAAATGATGCACTCTAAAAAATTGGCTTTGAGAGTCTACATTGTGAATACTGGTAAAGGATGTAATCAGTCGAAAGAATATTTAAACCCTATGGGAAGGTTTTGCTCCCATAGGAAAGAACAATCAAAAGTGAGATCTCTTTAACATCTCAAATATTAATCTTAGACAGAAATGAGGTTACTTTAAGATCAAATGGAGATTTTTTGGAACAATCTCAAAATGGTTCTCTTTAAAAGAGATCTCACACTGTGCTCTGTGGATCCATCCTGCCTGGTCTTAACAGTTCAGGCTGGCGACGGTGGTGTAATGGTGTGGGGGATATTTTCTTGGCACACTTTGGGCCCCTCAGTACCAACTGAGCATTGTTTAAACACCACAACCGACCTGAGTATTGTTCCCGACCATGTACATCCCTTTATGACTACAGTGTACCCATATTCTGATGGCTACTTCCAGCAGGATAATGCATCATGTCACAAAGCTCAAACAATATCAAAATGGTTTCTTGAACGTGACAATGAGTTCACTGTACTTAAATGGCCTCCACAGTCAGCAGATTTCAGTCCGATAGAGCACCTTTGGGATGTGGTGGAATGGGAGATTCACATCATATTCACAAAATCTCTGAGGAATGTTTCCACCACTTTGTTGAATCTATGCCACGAAGAATTTAGGCAGTTCTGAAGGCAAAAGGGGGTCCAACACGGTACTAGCAAGGTGTACCTAATGAAGTTGCCAGTGGGTGTGTGTATATAAAAAAAGGACTTAACTTTTTTACAATCATGGTTAGGTACATGATGTTTTAGATTGTACCATTTTCCCATCAACATCTTCTCAAAGGACCGGGTTTGCTTTGGGCTTTACTCATACTGAATGAGTTAAACATTATTAACTATAATACAAGTACAAAACATATAATGATAAGATTATCCAGATGTGCCCTTCTGGACTGGTCAACCAGGTCAACACAAACTAGCCTACCTCTAAAAGTCTGAAAAACTAATTTTTCTCACAAAATCTCCCATTCTGTTATACGTAAAGCTCACATCTCGAAACATTCAACTCTGGAAGCATAAATAAATCCACCACCACGTAAATGCTGAAGACACTGTTTGGAATTTCCAGTTAATTTTAACAAATAAGTACATATATATACATATATATACATATATACACATATATACTGACATTATTGTGCAAGTCCCCTGCCACAAAATCAAGTGTGAGTGAAATCTGGCTAATGTGATGAACTCTAAAGAGCATGGAGACCTTTCACTCCTGAATACTTTTACACACGTACACATGCACAAACACATACTCTGATAGACAGAGCCAAGCGGCTTTAAATTGGGGCCACGGCGTAAAAAGGTTCCGAGGGAATTCTCAGCACACTCTGATAAATGGTCGTGATAAATGAGCAGTTCTCTCCAAACACACAAAGACACAGCCATATGGCCTTGACTCAGTCTGGACTGTATTACCTTAAAATGGACTGTGTCACAAAAATAATTGACTTTTTTAAAAAGCTGATGACTATCTAAAAGTGCACATAGCATTTGAGCAATTGTGCTTGATACAGCCTCCTTTATGATGAAAGTTCTCTATAGAGGTTTTTGTTACCATTTGGCATAGTTATCAAACATTTAGCTTTCTCAATTATCCCAGAAATGACAGAATCACATGCTTTGCTTTGACTCGAGGACGACTTTCCAATGTTACTTTGGGCGGACAGACAAGCTGTATAAGGCCAACTGAACCAGAAAAAGACCAAAGCGCAATACTCTGAGCATGGCCTGATTACTTCACTCCTAAATGATTTAAAGTGGATTTGGATTGTCAGTTTTTAGCCTTTATTATGCGATGCACAACTGGGACAAGAAAATTATCTTTAAATAAATAACGTTTTGGCATTGGGAGACATTTAAAACAACCATTTAAAAAATATTTCAGGTAAAAATAAAATTTTTCAATATTTACTCATCCACTTGTCATTCCAAACCTTTATGACTTGAGGGACACAAAAGGAGGATTTTGAAAATAGGTGGCTATTTTCCATGATACTAAGCCTCAAAAACTGAAGTATGTTTGATGGCAAAGAGCAATCAGCACAATTCTTCAAAAGGCCTCCATAGAAAAACTTAGGTTTAAACTGAGATGAGGGTAAATAAATAATCAGATAATCTTTATTTATGGGTAACCTACAGATTTAAATACTCTCTTATAGTCTTGGGGGCTTGTTTTAACAATCTAACAGCATGGTCTAAAGTGCACGGTGCAGGTGTACTCAGGGCATGTCCGAATTTACTTTTTCCACAGGAAAACGGTTGGTGCCCTGGTGCGTGGTCTAAAAGGGTTGTTCCTATTTTCTTAATGAGTAATGTGTGTTTTTCTGGGTGTAACATGCAATAAACAAATCAGAGGGCCATCTCCCATTCCCTTTAAGAGGCAATAGCACTCATCCCATTGTGGATTTGCTATTTACACAGCAGAATTTGAAAGCGCCTCCAGCGATGAAACATAGCTGCTCATGTGCAATCAAATTCAGGTTTAATTCTGTTACCTGCAATGGCTATCCATTATGACATGTAGCCATTTTTATATTCACGTAGCCTACACAATAATAATAATTTACATTTTAATCTTTTATTGTTTCGTATTTAAAAATGTTTGTGTGCTGCTGTGCATCCCTGTGTAATAAGCAAAGTGATGCACCAACAAATGGGCGAAAATGCATTTGTTATTTTACTAGCACGGCACAGGATTGGAAAATGAGAACTAGCAAAAACACTTGCGCCGCACCTTGTCCCGGGTGTATGGTAGGGCCATACATTGAGACTAAAAAAGACTAAGAAAGAAGAAAAGAGCAGTAAAATATACAGCATGGAGTGCGACCCAAAGGTAAACTGGACTGATGGCGGAACGAGGAGTCCAAGGTCGAAGTCACTGAAGGTGGGAGGAACAGTGAGGAGTGACAGACCGAGAAAACAATGACAGGGGGGTGAAAAGAAGGAAATTAATTACCACAGCATCCCACTCTTTTCTATTTTATTCCAGTGTTGTATTGACTTGGTGAACTTTGGTCTTCGCCTTGCTCTGTTTATCCAACCATCCTGCGGCATGCCCTCCTAAACAGGGATTCAGTGACTGATAAATGCTGGTCTTCCATTACACAACTTCTCACCTTCCCTCACTTCCTCCTTTCTTCCCTCCTTTATATTCCCTTACAGTGCATCCAAACCCTGGTACAGTTTTATGCCCCTACCAGATACCATAGTATACTTAATTACACCCTAAATGAAATAATAAACCCACTCATTTTAAAGACAGAAGGTAAAGATTTTATAGATCCTATAAAGATTTTATAGATCCTGTAAGGCTTTATCCTGCTTCTTGCTACTGTGTAAATACAGTTCAAATAAATTTTGAGCTTTAACAGAGCATATTCTCAAAGTCTGAATACAGGTTTATGATAACACTAACTTAAAATAAAACACAAGCATATTTCTTATAAGAAATGAGCCACCTGTCTCCGGGAAGCTTAAGATTCTAGTGAAGCAAGGGAGAGCGAGAGTGTGGGAGTTGAAGACGAGTGTGTTCATAAGTCTGGGATGGCGTTAAGAAAGAGCGTATGAGAGAGACAGAGATTTGTTATGAAGAAATACAAAAACGAAGGACTTCTCAGAGATATCTCCGGCTTCCATGAAAGCATATAAAAATAACTCATCCACAGACCATTTACAGAAGAGGAAGATCTGAACTGTTTGATCAAGACAAGCGAGATTCATCTTCTCCTTGTTCACACAAGACACTTTTA
Organism: Carassius auratus; assembly: GCF_003368295.1. Lineage (NCBI taxonomy): Eukaryota > Metazoa > Chordata > Actinopteri > Cypriniformes > Cyprinidae > Carassius > Carassius auratus. The sequence goes on along the minus strand of NC_039273.1, from coordinate 12,287,907 downwards.
TTTGCGCTTCATCTCATATCTTGACTCTAGCTTGGCTGAAGAACTAATCAATGCTACAGTATGTAGAAAATAAAACTCAACTCTCTTTGGTGATGGTTTAGCATCTGGACAGACAATTCAGTTGTAATGGGTTCTTGGCTGAAGAGATGCTGAAGTGGTCAACCAAAACAGATGGGTCTCCTGTGGCCACTTGTGATTGGATTTCATCAAGGAAAAGGTCTCTGATTTCACGACTATATACTGTAGATCAGTTATTATATTTCTGTATGTTCAAAAAGCACAAAAATGTTGCATCCAAATATGAAATTTGAATCGTGCATGTACAGTATAAGTAGAGTCTGTTGAAGTGACATTATCAAGCAAATGACACTAAACTGGAGGGGCAATAAGGGGCAGTTTTAGTCCCTGACACGAATGCCAGAGTGAGCGCAGCAAAAACAAGCAGAAATCAGCCTCAGAGCATTCGTTTACCAACACACATTAGTTTACCAACACTTCTGCAGATTTTTTAATAGACCTGCAGTGCAAATGCATCTCTCTGCTAATGATTTTGCTACCACAAAATATAGCAGAGTGACTGACAGATTAAATGAAAAGAACATTTTACAAATAAATAAAAGTTTACACTCCTGGTCTTGCAAGCAAAATACGTTTAAGGAGAATGTGGTTGTTGCTGCCAATCCAAGGCTCTGTTTACACCAAGTTTACATCCATTTCCAATCATTAAACTGATACTAAGTGAATGCAGCTGTAAACAGGGACCAAAATGTTCACATCATATGCTGAGTTCAGGTTTTTGAAACATCCCATTTGTGAAAAAATAAAATTCTACTGCTTTGGGGAGAAACAGTGTGGAAACATTCCTATTTTTTCTTTATTTTTTACAGGCTTCATGAAATTCAACATTTGGAGGAAACCATTTTTTCAGGATTCTTTGATGAATAGATATGGCAAAAGTAATCTAGATTTTTTTTCGTAGAAAAGTCTTTACTGTCACTTTTGATCAATGTAATGCTTCCTTTTTGAACACAAGTAGTAATTTATATATATATATAAAACTATTGTTAAGGACCCTAAACTTTTGAAAGATAAAATTTGAGACCTGAAATAAGACCCTTCCATTTATCAAAATTTGATCTCTAGTTGTCAAAGGAGATAGAATTGAGATGCTTACTACAACCAAGTGTAAATAGCAATCTTTCTCAGCTGATCAATTGTGATTGGATCACCAGAGATGGATGTTAATGTCTCTTTCTGAGATAGGAGCAGTTCAAAGAAATGAAGAAGGTATGCTGGTGTCAGACTGTGGGAACTGTGAAGCAACTCATTAACCTGCACCTCAAGTGGCCTGTGGCACAGAGGGGGAGCACAGGTCACCAGCGGGTCACAGAGAGCTTCAGATTGACCACAAAAAGCCACTGTCAAACATCCCAGCACATCCCAGCACTCACACACACATAATGATTTGGATCAGACGAACCATCTGCTTTCTCTGTCTTCCTTTCACATTTCTCCCTAATCTCTGCCTCGTCTCTTTTTGTCTTTTGTATAATGCAACTCAGAGATGCTGGTGAAACTGAACACTCTCTATGTTTTTTGAATAACTTCATGGTAACTTGAGAGCCTGACTTAAGTAATTTGGGTTTAACTGCCTTTCGGATTCTCACACGAAACAGCAAAAACCAAAAATAATCTGTTGCTCATTTCCTCCTTGTGTCCCATTAGCTCATCCTTCCATAAAGATCTGCATCTTGTAAGCAAGACAAGGTCAGAAAGAACTTTAAAGGGGTAAATCCACTAAACAGTTATGTAACTGGTGTATGAGATATTTTAGCACAGAAAGCTCTGTTTTACCCACAGAATCCATGTTAACCAGGTGCTAAATGCAATAAAATAGTGTGGCGCCATTCATTTTTAAATGTCTTTTGTAGGTATGAAATTAAATAATGTTCATTTAAAGATTACTATAATTCATGTACTTTAGGTATATTGTAATTCAGAAGTTGGAAGCAATGGTAAATAGAAAAACATAAATCCTCAATAATCTACCCTGGAAGCAAAAAATTTGCAGTTTTAACTTAATCAATTTCAAATATATCAGTTTTACTATGAGGGCAATTTTACACACAATGGGTCTCATTCATGAAACACAAGCAGAACGAATTTTTGTGTAAATCATGTGTAAAGTGGTTCTGGCATAAATTTTTGAATTAATTAAAATGTTCATATTTTCCAAATGTTAGTTGGTACGAAAGAAATCTACACCTGCTCCCAGCTGTGCGTAAATAGTGCGTTTAACATCTGAACATCTTAACATCCGTTTTGTTCATTAATAAGGCTGCATTTTAATTCACCTTAATCAGGTACATATTTACACAGCATTTTGAAAAAAAAATATATATAGTAATTACATACAGTTTTTCTTTTTACTTTTATTATGAGAGCCAGTAATAGAATTTGCAAACGGAACACTTTAATCAAATAATTAATTGCTTTCAATAGGGCTGGGCAAACTAATAGCCCCTTAATTGTTACAGAAATTCTATTTTTGCAGTCAAGCTTTATGTCGAACCATTTTCTTTTCACTTCTGGGACTGTTCGATTAACAGATGAAACCAGATACGCCACTATGTACACTTGAAAATAAAATGTGTTGTTTTGAATGAACTTCTGATAATAAAACTTCAATTTCTACATCTGAGAAATTTTTATTTTTCATTCGCTTTTGAGAAGACATGTTGAAATCCTTCGTTTGGTGTCATATTATGATGCCCATATATAGTTATCAGTCGAATATAATGGGGGGGATTTGTAGTAATTGAGAATGAGCGTGCACACGCATCCCTTTTATGACTGATTGGAATTCATTAACACACATTTCGCTATCACATCTGACGTTTATGAAGTATTTGTGAATCAGGAGAAGATTTTTCGGGAAGGACTCTTTACGCGCAAATCAATCACATATTTACTCGTATATTTACGAATCTTTCATGAATGAGACCTATGTTCATATTGTTGCAAATTTTATGAGTTTTAGATATTGATTTTCGAAATATTTTGTTTTCATTTTAATTTTAGTAATTTTGTTGACTTTTCTTTTTTTCATTTTTTATATTTTATTTCATTTCAGGTAATGTTGTGTTTTTATTTTAAGTAACTCATTATTTGTATAAAATTGTAAGTCGATGACTACGGAAAACAAAATCGCACATCATTATTCTTTGTTGCCATGACAATGAGTGAACATCTGCACTGTAACAATGAGAAATGGCATACTGTCCAAGTAGGAAATACATTTGAAGAAGAATATACACTGCAACCATTTAAAAAAAAAAAAAGTTTGTTCTATATAATGTGAATGGTTTACGTTAATTTTTGAGAAATGATTTGTGATTCAGAAGAAACCAATCGGGGGGTAAGGATCTGGATCACCCCCTGTTAATTGGTAGCGTCTGCTTTAGTCAATCAGGTTCTAAAATGCCACAGACAACATGTGCAAGTAAACAACACTATCAGTGGCATGCAGTTCATCCTCTGTAGCACTGAATTGTTTAAATCCTCACTCTGAAAATCCTCCTTTCTTTCATCATCTACAAGGCTTCCTCTACTCACTCAACACACAAGCACAATACTACATTATAATGTTCCTTCACTCTGCCCGGTCTTGCTTAACTGCTCCAAAACAAAATACCATTTCAGAGTTTGTTTGATGGATGGACCGTTGAAAGGGTGCAGGAGAGGGATTCATTATCACAAGAAATACATTTGTTGGAAGAACTGCACACCCTCTTTAGCGGTCATGTAACACATTGACGTTAGCCAATTAGCAATGGGACCATCCATACTTGGCTAAGCACTGATATTACAACTCGGCAGATGCAAGTGATTCATAAAACCCAAATATAGAATTATTAGTGTCCATTAACCTTTCCTCTGTGCCAAACTGTCAATCTACAACACTTCCTACTCTCAAACATCCATGTGTCAAGAGCAACTTATCAAACCAAAACTTCCTTTCAGCACACTGCGACACTTGCTAACAAGAGTCCCGTCCTGACAACTGTCATTTCCAGATGTAATTCTAACCGGCCATGACAGCTGTCTTTCTATTTATATTGAGACAGGTCATGGTGAGTGATTATTTATGTTTTTGAATGTGTGTTTGGGTTCCAAACTCAATGCTAAGCTTGCGCATGTGTTTATGAGCATGTGTGTGTTCTTCACCCATGTGAAGCATACGTACAGCATAAGTATGAATGAACACTTTGTGGGTTGACAGTAATGACATGCAAATAGAGGGCGAAACCCACAAATGACCACACAAACATTCTGGTTTCTCATTTGTTTGCTCAGGCCGTCATTTAAGAGCGAGAGGCCCCGCCCCCTCTTTCGAGAAGTAGGTCAGAAAAGAATGGCTTTCTTGTAATTTTTGTTTTTCGTTGAGTAAAATCTGACAAGAAATTGCCATCAGCTACTAAAAGACATTTGCAATGTCTAATAAGAATTGACGTGCCATAGTAAAAAGTAGCAATTACTGTTTCTATCTGACATGTCATGTCAACAAACAAGTAAAGTTAAAACATCTAAAAACAATAACAAGATACATTTAAAATAGCATATTAAGACTTGTTTTAAGAATAAATGTATTGTATTACCTTTGTCTTAATTCATCGGTATAAAAAAGAAAAAAATAGAACAGTTCGCCAAAGATATGCAGATTATTGAACAGATTATTTCTGTTTGGTATCCTGTAATGGCAAAACATATTTGGAATTACGTCAATACTGATCGTCTAACAACTAATCGACTATTTTTATGGATGACTAATTGACTAGTGAAAATGAGTATTTCTGCAAGCCCTATTAAGAGGAGTTGAGTTTAGTCATGAATAACTTAATCCATTAGGTTATCTAGGATTCTGGAGAATTTTAACTTGAGGAAATTGACTAGTTCCCCACAGTCAACCACAAAATGAAATATTACACAACTTACACACACCACTTACTTACAAATGAGACCGAAGGACTTATTCACTGACAATAATATGCCTTTTCTTTTCTGTTTCATGCTGAAGTTAGGCATCTGTTTCCTCTCAACACTCCCGTGTCAAGCTGTTTAGCACAGTTTGCTGCGTATCTGGTCCAGACATTCGTTTTTTCCCTAAAATAACATGTAGGAAAAGCCTTGAAATTGACAGAAAATTGTTATTCTTCATTAAAAGCAGGTTGAACTAACATTTTTTTTTTTTTCATGGATAATGCAGCTAAGACCAGACAGTCTTTCAGATCATATCCACACTAAAATACTTTTTTACCTTGTGCAATATTAATGAATAAATCAGAAAGTGAGAAAGCAAAAGGAAAAAGAAAAAAAAGAAAAAAAGAGAGAAAAAAACATATGAGCAATCAATATTTTAAATATCCACTGCAATACCAGAAGTTTTGTATTTTTCACTAAAAATACCCAAACATCCTTTAAAATTACTAATATTTCAGATTTCTGTTCAGATTATGTATCAGTTAAGTTTATTTTTCTTACCACATTTGCAAAATGGTTTTTACTTGTTTTTTAAACATGAACCACACTGAACACCTTTTGGGTTTAAAACATACATTCTCTGAAAGCAATATACATTTCACTGTAAAACATTTAAAAATTATTGATTTGCAAAATTATTTTTGAAGACTGGCCATTTTTATTTACAAACCATTTAATCAACAGCATGTTAAACATGGCAAAACACTGTGCCCTGACAGCCAGCACAGATGCAAAAAAACAAAAAACCCATTTGTTCAGTCAGCAAAGAAGTTCATCATGATGCTTCCATTGATGAGCTCTGCTATTAATTGTAATGCTGGAGGGAAATGGTTCATAGTGTTTCAGAGTGTTCTGGTTGTGCTTTACTCTTTGTGCCGCACACACACTCAGAGTACACTCCTACAGTTTTAGCCTCAGATCTGGTCTGCATTCGATTAAGCTGTGATGGCAATTATACTTGTTTTGAAAAACAATCTCAAGCAGCTAGAACAGTTAATATAAAGCCGTAAAAGTTTCACAGAAGATCGAAGCAGCCCGGTCATTTAATATGACCTGAATTCACAGAACCATCGCATCATTTCCTCATGTGCTGCCCACATGTATCCTGTGGCTCTTCACATGTCCTGACAATCAGACTGTAAGGACTATTTGAAAGCGTGCCACTCTGACTTTTGAAACCATGCCACAATATTTTGAAAGAACAAAGGAAGACCCAGAGGTAACTGGAAGGCATGCGAATTAAAATCATTGCTTACATAACACACTGTCCTCAATAATCGAAAGCATTCTTATTCAAAATACATACAATTTAAGAGGACCAAATGGAAAATGCCATTCCCTCACTGGCAAACCATACTATATGCCAGTTGCAGAACCAAAACATATTGTGAAAGTATGAAAAATGGATCGAAGGTTGACTTAAAGGTATAGTTCACCCAAAAATGAAAATTACCCCATGATTTACTTACTCTCAAGCCATCCTAGGTGTATATGACTTTATGACTCTAACTCTTTTACGTTAGAGTAAAAGATGTCCTGGCTCTTCCAAGCTTTATAATAGCAGTGAATGGGGGTTTAGATTTTGAAGTAGGGATGGGAATTTTCCAAAAATATGTTATTTGAATCTTTGGGATCATTAAAAAACAAATATTTGATTATGATTGAGTTATATCTCAAGCTTTGCTCTAATAATTGAAAATGTGAAAAAAAAAACAGCATATGTATAAAGAACAAAAGCATTCAAGCTCAAGCAGAGCAACTGGAAAAATTAAAGCAGGCCATGTCACTTATAGTACAGAGCGTACATACACTCGAGTCGGCCTGTGTTCATAGTGTTTATATCGTTTCACATGTTAATGTTGAGGAAAGGAAAATGATATCCACATGCTCATTTGAAAGTTGGCTCTTAAGTCTGATAACAATTAGAAAGTGCGCTGACACAGACGTTCCAGAGAAACAGAGATAACAGTGTGCTAAGCAAAGTTTCTTACAGCGCTTTGTGTTTTCTGTTCTAAAACCACTCTCCCTTGAGGAAACTCAAAGGAAGCATATGTCTGAAGATCATTTTGTTATCAGATAAGCTCTCTTCTCGGCTCGCTCTGGGTACGTAACTGCAGTTGCTTACCTGCAGTCGTTTACCGGTGTTAGGATTTTGCGTGATTTCTCATCGTGGTGGTGATATTATGACAACTCAGATTCACTGATTCATTTGTTCAATGTTATTCTATTTTGTCAGATAATTCTGATCAAAGTAGTTCCAAACTTCGCACCACTGAAGTTTTGCTTTAAAATCTGAACCACCATTAAATCATGGGGTCATTTTCATCTTCGGGTGAACTATCCCTTTAAAACCAGCAACATTTTAAAAAGTATGTTTAGAAATGAGGTGCATAGCAATGGATGTTCATTTGATATTAAGAACCTGTGTGATACTGGAGTGTCCTATTTGGCATTGTGTAAATATGATTGGATCCCAGCGATTGCTGAAAATAAAGATGTGACTTTTACCCATACTAGGGTTAATTTCATACAGTTTGCGAAGGCTTTTAGAACTTGCACCATGAAGTGTCTGGGAAACTCAGAAAGGCTCTTAGTAGGACAGTAAGGATCAATGTTTGCCTTTGGCCCTATTCTCATCCATCCAAAACAAAACAGCCAGAGCTGGAGGTGACCCCCTTGTCAGGTATTGGTAAGGGAGGAACTCAAGTGCAGACAGGATTCAACACAAAAGGGTTTATTAAATACAAAAAAGGGGAAACAAAAACCCACGAGGGGGAAAACAAGGGCTAGGGTAAGGACTAAATAACCAAACAAGACAGGGCTGACCAGATAAAGACACTAAACACTAACTATAAACAAACACTCACGGTAATACAAGGACTTCAGAGGGTACAGCACAATCTCACACACGATCACATAAGTAGAACACATCTGAGAAACACATAAGTAACACAATGAACCGACGCAAGACAGAGCACACTAGGAGATCTAAATAGGGGGAACAATTAAGACACGACAGGTGACCCAGATAGGGCAATCACGACACGACTAGGATAACAAGGGGGGCGGGGCAAGGGAACGAGACAACACAAGCACATGGCCCAAAGACAAGGCCATGCGCTTGTACACAAAACAAGGGTCTGTCATGATCCTGCCTCAAGACTAGGAAAAATCAAGGACACGAGGGCAGGATCATGACAGAACCCCTCCCCTAAGGAGCGGCTTCCAGACGCTCCTCAAGGGAACATCAAACATGGGACATGACTGACATGACAGACTGGGACACAGACACAAACCAACAAGACATGACTAATAATAACAAAGGCAAACATGAAAACACAATGGCAGGGTTAGGGTGACATAACAAAAAAAACAAACAGGGAAGGGGAGGAGGCGGGAGCACAAAGTTCATGGGGGACAGACCAGGGCGGGTGGGAGGGGTAGGAATCCTAGGAGGACAGGACGAAGGCTGACGACGGGGGGTACGGGCAGGTCTGGGTGGTGAGGGACGGGGAGGGGTCTCGGGACAACTGACAGGGGACATGACAGGACCAGACAAGGGACGCGGGACAACACTTACGGGACGCGGGGAGACGACATCTACTGGACACGGGGGGACCACAGGACACGGGGCCACATCAACAGGACACGGGGAGACAACGGCTGGACACGGGGAGACCACGGCTGGACACGGGGAGACCACGGCTGGACACGGGGAGACCACGGCTGGACACGGGGAGACCACGGCTGGACACGGGGAGACCACGGCTGGACACGGGGAGACAACATCTACGGGACACGGGGGGACAACATCTACGGGACACGGGGGGACCACAGGACACGGTGGGACATTAACGGGACACGGGGCCACATCAACAGGACACGGGGCCACATCAACAGGACACGGGGCCACATCAACAGGACACGGGGAGACAACGGCTGGACATTTGGGACTTCTGGGGGCAGGGTCAGGGGACAAGACAGGACTGACGGGGATTTCTAAAATTTGGACAAGACGGGACAAATAATCAGAAAATGCTTTAGCAGCTAGGACAATTGGCATCTCCTTATGAGATGAAACCGACTGTACAAGAGTCTTTGCTGCAGAGTCGGCCGCGGCTCTCTCCTCCGCTCTCACGACTGCCGACTTGCATACAGCTTTCTTTCCCGGCTCGGGCACGCTAGCGCTCACCGCTGCTGACTCGGACACGCTCACTGCTGCTGGCTCGGGCACGCTTACTGCTGCTGGCTCGGGCGCGCCAGCGCTCTCCGCTGCTGGCTCGGGCAAGCTCACCGCTGCTGGGTCGGGCACGCCAGCGCTCTCCGCTGCTGGCACGGGCACGCCCACCGCTGCTGGTACGGGCACGCCAGCGCTCTCCGCTGCTGGCACGGGAGGAAACGGGGTCACAGGACCGGCAGGCCCCCTCTTCCTCCTCTTCCTCCTTGGGCGCGGTGCAGAGACCACAGCTGGGTGAGAGGCGGGTTGGGGGAGTTCGGTCTCTGGCAGGGCTGACTCCGACGATTCCGAGGCAGACTCCCACGATAACCGTCTCCCTCGCTTCCCGGGGAGACCGACGGGTGTGGGAGGCACCTCAGGACTCGGTGAGGGATGTGCCTGATCCCCCAGAGTGGCCACGGCCAGGATACGACCCTCTGGAACCGTTGGCAGCTGGGTAGGTGGGGACCTCTGGGGCTCCTCCTCTCGCCCGCTCGCTCCGGAACGACCTCCCCTGGTCCCCCGGAACACCACAAGGCGAGAGCCCTCAAAACAATCTCGCTTGCTGGCTGACAACATCCAGTATTGCCTCCTGTCTGCTGAGTTCCCTTGTGGTCGGTTCATTCTGTCAGGTATTGGTAAGGGAGGAACTCAAGTGCAGACAGGATTCAACACAAAAGGGTTTATTAAATACAAAAAAGGGGAAACAAAAACCCACGAGGGGGAAAACAAGGGCTAGGGTAAGGACTAAATAACCAAACAAGACAGGGCTGACCAGATAAAGACACTAAACACTAACTATAAACAAACACTCACGGTAATACAAGGACTTCAGAGGGTACAGCACAATCTCACACACGATCACATAAGTAGAACACATCTGAGAAACACATAAGTAACACAATGAACCGACGCAAGACAGAGCACACTAGGAGATCTAAATAGGGGGAACAATTAAGACACGACAGGTGACCCAGATAGGGCAATCACGACACGACTAGGATAACAAGGGGGGCGGGGCAAGGGAACGAGACAACACAAGCACATGGCCCAAAGACAAGGCCATGCGCTTGTACACAAAACAAGGGTCTGTCATGATCCTGCCTCAAGACTAGGAAAAATCAAGGACACGAGGGCAGGATCATGACACCCCTTTGTTTCTGAACGACTGTTTTGTTTTGTTGTAGATTATGCATCATGTTACTGAGCCTGAAAAACATTAGTCTGTGCATAGCTTTCTGCGGTTGTCTTGGCAGAATGTTACTAGCTGGAAAATCTGTGGCAACATGGTAGGAAGAAGAAGGGCACTGGATTAATAGATCCACTTTCAGTGAAGCAGTAGATGGATTTGCAAAAACGTTGCAAAGTAAGAAGGGTCAGCCGTTTCAAGGCCACACACTAGAATATAGAATAAAAAAGAGAAACTGCCTGGGTCCATAGGTGTAGTTCTTTTTTTTTGTTTGGGAATTTCTCTTGCTTGCCTGCCCAAGCAGTGCCAGAGCACCACAGTCCTTAAGGAAGAACTTCGGACACGGGTGAATTCTCTGTAGGTGTAAGAGCTATTCTCTTCAATTGATTTGTTTATTGTCGGAATACTGCTTAAGACGTGCTGAGGAACAGCGCTGTTTCTTCTCTCTCCCAAAGTGAGCATCAATGCAGATCCAGATGTGAGCAGCTGGGCCTGTTCAGTGCTTACATAAACATCTGAAATGTCTCTCACATGGCACACAATCGCTCAGCAGCTTTGTGTTTGTGAGAGAGTGAAAACCGAGCTGTGCTAGCTTGTCTTGAATTTATTCTAATACTCCTAACATGATCTTTTCATTTATTTAGTCACTTAAGAATAAATACCATTCCAAATCCATCCGATGGGAATAGGAATTAACATTTCCCAAATGACACTTTACAAACGTAAAGTAATATTTCCCAAGCTGAAGTCATTTTTACCAGGAATGGGATATATTTGATGCTTTCTGTTCAATAATGGATATTTAGCAGTCCATTTTGGATATTTAACTGTAGGATCTTGTTTTCACTCTTTCAAGAGAAGTTAAAACTTTGCCATACTGCTAATTTAAAGGGATAAAAATACATTATGGCACAGATTCAACTCTTTACGTCAACATACACGTTAATATGATACAGTTTACAACCTATTTTAATTTACTTTCAAAGCAAATTTTTCTTACATTTTTAATTCAAGAGCATAGAATGAGCCGTGGTGTGTTAGATTGAGCTGTTCTGTGCATGTTACTACTTTAGTGTGAATTCATGCATGAAATGCACTTCCTTACTTAATTTTTTTTAATGCAAACTTTCGTAATATCACTTTGAAATACACAGTAAACTCCTTTCAGATGTTGTTATCCAATATTACACCTTAAATCATGCTTTTCAACTTTTGAAGCACATGGGAAATATTACAATTATTTTCTTCAACAAGCTACAAATATTCAAAGTAGTGTGTGCATTATAATTTGTATTTATTCTTAAGACTGTACGGTTATCTAACTCTGAGATGACATATACTAATATGATAATACGATCTGTATAAAATAATAATAATAGAATTTAAATATTACAATTATAAATATTTATAAAATGAAACAGCATTATATTTTTGATTGCATTCAGATAACAGGCATTCTTAAACCTTTCCTTTTCAGCGCTATGTTTCGCAGCTTGCCCCATGACTAAACAAATGAATAACTGGGTTTCACTAATGAATGAATAATAATTTTCTAGAAAGCTAAAGTTAACCTGGATTCAGTTCTCAATGCTCCACTCTCTAGAAATCCAAATCACCCCTTTCTGCTTCTGGGTCTCTATTAAAAGCCTTACGGCACACTGCATGATATTATTAGCCATGTTGAAGGTTAACATTAGCCACGGTGGCTTGTGTAGTAAAAGCAAAGCTTTGGGTGTTACCCTAAAAGATCCAGGCACATGTCTGGGTCTCAAAGGTGTGTCTCTGAAGTGGGTAAACACATGGACACGAGCAGGGGGTTCCGTCTGTAAGAAAACTCCAACGTCACCATCAATAACATACCGCATCCATCTCCTCTCAACAGCTGCCAGCAGGCTCATGCGCTTGTGTATGACTGGAAGTCAGTGATGAATAACACTGGTTGTATCACTGAACCCAGTGGAAGAAAATTTACTCAACTGCTATTTCCTTGTACCCTTTCTTTTGAATGACAAGAAACGTATGAGATTCTGAAAAAACTAAAACGACCTTGTGGCCTCTTTTCATTTGTACATCCGAGTAGAGGAAATGTTCAGAAAACGCTGGGATCTGGTGAACTACAGTGAATTCAAGCTCATATTAACAATCCAAACCTGTAGAGATCGCCTACTGAGAAGAACCATTCACAGCGGCTCTGTTTAGCCTGGCCAAGACTTGTTAAGAAATGTTGGAGCTTGTGATATAATATTCCATTGCAAGTGGATGAGGAAGAGTTTAAAGGGATAGTTCACCCCAAAAAAAGAAAATTCAATAATCATGTACTCACTGTCATATTGTTCCAAACCTGTGAAACTTTCTTTCTTCAGTTGGAGAAATATGAAATTCTGATGATTGTGCTGGTCAATCTTTTCCAAGCAGTTACAATTAATGGGGACTAAAGCTTCAAAATGCATAAAAAGGTATCATAAAAGTAGTCCATATAACTTCTTCAGAAGTCATCTCAGAGCTTTGTGAGAAAAAAGCCATTGATCACTGACAGTCTTCCTCTTTGTTGGAATCAGTGAGCCAGCTGAGAACTTTAAGAAACAAAACAGTCCAGTTTATGAACGAATCATTCAGACTGATATTATGAAAATATTTGACTCAAAGGAATGATTCAGTCACAAATGTATTGCTTTCATGATTGAGCCAAGGAAAGTTAGGAGAGATTTTCGGTGTATGACAAATTTCTTACATTTCTGTCTGTCTCAAAAACACAGAAGAAACACTATGGACTATTTTTATGATACATTTACAAATTATTTGTGTCCTTTTTTCAAGGTTAAAAGCCTCGATCCCAATCCATTGGGGTTCTGCAAGCAAACAAAAAAGTTTGGGAACTGCTTTAATAGTACTTTAAGAAAAAAAAAAAATCAAAGAGATCAAAGAAAATCAAAGAAAAAGAAAGAGTGGAGTAAGCAAGGAGCAAGATTTGACAAAATATTTTAAGCTTTGTTCACCCTCTGCAATTGTTTTCAGTAAATATAACCAGCCATGAGAAGATCACACACAAGTTGGAGAGTTGGCGATGAAGGCCAGTGATAAGAATCACTATTCCTGTCCTCTTTCAACCCTCCAACGTCTGATCTATGAATCATCAGCACCTGCATTCATCAGACAGACAGCTGACACCGCCTCCAGCCTGCTCACCAGTCACCCAACCAAAGATTGCTTTTGTCCCTCTTTCGGCTCCAAGATCGACATCCACAGGAGTGGGTGGGGAGAAGGGGTTCATGTAGCAAGACAAGCCCAAGTAGGGTGCCACGAAGCAAGGCAGAGTGAAGACAATGCAGCCATGGAGACTGTACAGATGAATTTGCACAAATTAAAAAGACTGTGGCTTCACACATTTGTACAGCATCCAAATAACATTCTGACAACTACTAAACTTTCTCTGTCAACTCTGTCTGTTTTATTTTCCTCATTACACACTCGTACCCACAACAAGAACCTCCATTCATATGCTCCATTTGTTTCAAATCATTGGGTCCCAAAGGCATCGGGAGACAATGGCGTTTGGGCCGTCCTCAGAGGAATCTGGGTTAGGGGTATGCAGACAAGCCACACAGCGCTAACAGAAATTCTCCCTAAATCTGCCCCATTGCTGACAACAACTACCGCTCCAGCAGGGCCTTTTCTCAGACTCCTTCAAAACTCAATTGTTGACAGGAAAGCTAAATATTTTTCAGAGGAACCTAAGACTTATGGAAAATGAGCTGATAATTTGAAAACCTGTTTAAAAGTGCACAAGTACAGTGACAGATAGAGGTGCAGAGGAGGAAAACTGTATGGAGAATCAGTGTATGACATCTCCGGAAAATGTTCATGCTCAGATGTTGCGCTTTTATGTCTCTGGAGACTTAATCAGGTATATTACATATAAAGTTTGTTTCAGAATTTTCTCCTAAAGCTCCTTTGGAGAACTACTGTAAATATATACAATATAACAGAGTACTGTAAATATATACAATATAACAGAGCTATAAAACTTAATATGGGTAACAAAGCTCAATAATTTTGACAAGTCTGTGTTAATATATTTGTAGATGCTCGACATATGATATATCTCTCATTGGTATTTAAAAGAAATGACTGGGATATAAAAAATAAATATCTCTAATGAGACATTTCTTTGTGATGGAGTGATGGAGGATAAAACTACAACTAAACAAACTATACAACTCAAACACAATAACTGCTTTTGGTGACTAATGATACAACACACCACTGCAACCCAGGACACACACACATATACAAACAACTGTAAGCAGTGTTTCTGTTCTCTGTGCTCAAGCCTATTATAGTAAAATGGTCCGTAGAGTTCCAACTGAAGCACTAGTCCAAGATAGTCCAAACACGAGAGGCACGCACTTTGTATGCAGAACCTGATCCAATAAAATCAAATAATGCCTGAATACAGTGTACAGATGACACAGAGATATCTGTGTCAAACAAAAACAAATATATATATATATATATATATATATATATATATATATATATATATATATATATATATATATATATATATATATATATATATATATATGTTACTCAGTCATGAGTCATGCACTTTTCCCACCTCTTGTCTCGAGTGTCTTGGCCTCAGCATATGTCTACAGTTGCATATAGCCCCTGTTTCAACACAGACTTTCTTCTCCAGCGCTCAGCACGCTGGTATTCATGGCCAAGCTAAATGTCTCCAGGCCTCACAGAGCTTTATTCTTGAAGGAGGAGAGCTGAATTTACAATGAGAGCTGAAGGTTGACCCGCAGGATGTGCGGGTACAGACTTTGGCGGGGTGAGCCAGCAGAACCCGAACGCCACACGTCAGAAGTGATTTAGTGTGGCGGGATACAGACTGTGACTGCATGAAAAGCCTGTGTTACACGAGACAGAAGATACATTTTAACTCCAATTTACCAGAGAAGGAACAACAATATATCAATATTACTGCCCTTGGTGGAGAAAAGTGGCTTTTTGACCACAAAATCATTTAAACCGAGTCTGAGAATGAGGGTTTTGGAGATTGATTGTATTGTAGCATTTGGCCATGTTTGCTGCTTAATAAATTGAACGCTTTGAGTACGTGGCTTAAGCACAAGTCTTTGTTCAGTCTTATGAGTTCATAGTTTACAAAAGGAGGTCATTTTCATCAGGCAAATGCCAGCCACCTTAATTTTTAAACTCAGCCTCCCAAGGAGCATAAACAGAGGATATTCTTGGCTTAGCAATGGGAAAGTCATTTAAACAGAACAAACGCCTAACCAACTCGAGATAGGTTGCTCTAAATCCTCCTAATCCAGGTTCACACATAATACCTTTATAAGCCATCCACGTGACACATGTGGCACTTTACCAACATTTAAGAATTTGAGTGTGCTGATGTCTGCTCAAGATATAAACACACTTTTTGCTAGAGTTTAGAGTTTTAAAAGGGTTTAAAAAATAATAATAATGAAGAGTTTATAATCATGAAATAAAAAAAAAAATTATATTTCACTCAATCATTTTGAGGCAGATAAGTTGTTTATATAATTAGATAACTACATAGATAACTAAATAATATATAATAGTTAATTCATTCATTCAAAATAAAATAAATTTTATATGTATATAATTAGTTGCCAATTGCTTAAAATACCATATAATTTAATCATAGACAATAAATTTGCTGACAAAAATCCAACCACATATCCACATTATGTTGAGGCTAATGAAAGATTACTGTACCATTTAAGAGGTCATGTACTGCCTTTTTTTTGGTACTGTTCTCTGATGTCCACTTATAATGTTATAATTACTTTTACATCAAAATTTTTTGAAGTAATAGGCTATTTTGTATTTTTTGTCCATTTTTCACCCCTCATCAGAACGCTCTGTTTGAAAAGGTGTTCCTAATGTTGCAAAGTCTGTGTTTATGTACAGTGCCTTGTGGTCTTAAGAGCCATCTCGATGTTTTTGTATTTTTTTTTTTTTTTTTTTTTTTTTGTAGACCTGCATTCGTCTCTCTCGTTAATTAAACTAAATGTGCAAATCGGTGGGTGGGGCTAAACAGGCAGCGATGTAGAAGGAGGCGTTGATTCTGTGGAGGCGGGGTTTAGCCACACTATTAAAATGGCATGGCATAAAATGGCACATTCCACAACCTGTCATTATGGAAGACTGTTTTTAGACTAACAACGAAGTTTTGAGTATTATAATTTATTGAGTATTATAGTATAATGACATCTTATATGTCAGATCTATTTTGATTTTAAAACTATAATTTCTCAGTTTATAACCCCTTTAAAATGATCATATGTATAATATAATTTATTTTTAGGAAGTCCACAAAATTGCTGAACAAATAATTATTTTATAAAAATAAAAAAACTTTATTTTATTTATATTTTATATATTTCTACTGGTACACTATCAAGGCTATCAGCAGAAGTGTGCTGTTGTATATGTGCACATATAAATGGAAACAAATAAGCCTTAACAACAATACACATGCAGTAAATTCTCTCCAGTTTCAAGAAAGTAAAAGTAAGTTTACGGCTGCTGTTTTCGAGTGAAAACATGTTGGTGTCGTAATGACAGATGAATGACAGCAAACCACTGTTGTCTCTCACTCAAGCACATACAAACACTTAAACGTGACCACACACACATACACACACACACACACACACAGAGATAGTGCTGTAGAGGTTAGAGTCTGGGTTGTGTTTGCTAGGATCTGGTTAGCCTTCACATTCTGTTTTTTTAGTCCAATGTTACCTATGCTCTGATGACATGGTCAACATGCCAGGACTATGAGTAATGATTATTTCTCACTCATTCTCTAATTCCCTCAAAAAACCCACCAAGTTCAACCATACTATCATATCGGGATTCACAATATATGATGAAAGTATTGGTTATCAGCCAGTATTAGTGATCGATTATTTGTCATTATATATAGTCAATATAATATTTAGTCAGCTGATATAAGATACCTTTTTGACAACTAGTATAAAATGTATGTTTATTTAGTAAAATTATAACAATAATAATAATAATAATAGTGCACAAAATAATGTTATTTTTTCTTGCCTTACTTCCAAATACTGCAAGAAAAGTCATAATTCTCTCTCTCTACATAGCTCTTCTTATCCAGAAAGTTAAAATAACTCTAGCTTCTATTTTGGAAGAGCTGTTTCTATCTTCTCTTGTCTGCCAGATGAGCTGAGGATTGTGTGAGCACTTGTAAGGCATGATGTGGACTACTATTTGTCAAGTGTTCTAAGTGTAGGTGCAGTCTCCCCTATCTCTCACACCTCTACAGGGACAGGTTATTTCCACTAATCGAGACACGAGACAAGGGCTGGCGCGAGATTGTATCAGTATGTCCATTCCTCCATGAAACATTTCTTGAGGCTACATTCTAACAGAAAACCCACTACTTATATTAAGACAAGCTAGTTTGGGGTCAGTAATGTTTTAAAATATTTTTGACAGAAGTCTCTATTTCTCTAATTCTTTAAAATGCAGTAAGTATAATGTCATATAATGTGAAATATTATTAGAATTTAAAATAAAAGTATTCTATTTAAATGTCACAATTGATTGATTTAATGTGTCCTTGTTTAAAAAAATAAAATAAAATACTGTCCCCAAAATTTAAGCAGTATAGTGTATATGCAAATGTATATGTATATGCAAACAAAAATGTATATGCAAAATACCTTTATGACCCAGAGTTCATAATTTAAAAACTGGTACCCTTTCAGTTCATAAATGTGGATTTGAAATGAATCGGCAATGTCCCACACGAAACTGAACTAGAATTTGACAGTAATGACAGTAAGAAACTTTCAAACAAGCAGTTGTCGAGCCAACATTCATATATTGTCTTGACAAACTTTGATTCATACTCAGTTTACTTTTAGCTTGCAAGCAGGTGTATCTAACTATCATCTTGTTACCTGAATTATTAACTGACGCTCTGTTTGCGAGTGATTTCTCTTAATTTCAGGGATGGGAAAATGACAAAGAAAAAAGGAGAAAAAAAATCCCACCTATGATTAAAATGACACTTAAGGGTCTACATGGACTAAAGAAGAAACACAGATGGTGTTTCCGCAATGCAGAAAGCATGAAGCCTACCCACAGAGAACATATAAGCCTAAAAAACATGTAAATCAGCTGTTTATGACAGTTGATAAACAAAGATATAGACAGGTGTCAGAGAAAGGCCTATCGTATTTCCCTTTCTTCTCTTGAGGTTTCAGACTCCCTACTGGCTCTGGGAATCTTGGGCTTCAAGTCCCACCAACACCCTCTCATTAAACCCTTCCCCTCATCGGTCTACAGATTCATGTCATGCCAATCAAGCAGCACGGCAAGGATCAGAGTTATTATCAAGTTAGCAAAGGAAAAGCAGGGTGCTTCTTTTCAATACCTTGCCACTGGATGATCGAGAGGGGGAAGAGCAGCCTCACTCCTCTTCTTTATTGATTTTTCTTGCTTTATATAAAGAATCTACATTCATGTCTTGCCTTTATCCATTTTATAACTTCCTGTCTACACAGATTTTTTTTTTTTTTTAAGTACAATGCAGTGCACCAAGTGGTTTTTACAATGTGCAAAGAAAAAGGGTTTGGTTTCAACGGACTGTTGCAATTTATAATTTGTATTACCTTTCTAATGCCTGGCCATTAATAAAACATCTTCCCCCCTCCCCTTCCTCCTTCTCCTGTAGTTTTGTTCCCCGTCACCATGTTTTTTCCCCTCTAGTTTTTTGTGCCTGTTTCCCCTCAAGAGTTGCAGCTGCCTTCGATGTTCTGCGAATCTCCATGTTTTCTTTTCTTGAAAACACGGCAGCGGTGGAATAATTGAATCCCACGGATGAAGCCAGAGGATTCAGAGCACCACAGTTAGTACAGCGTGCTGTTTAATATGTCGATCTGGTACTAAAAGGCTTCCTTTCAAATACTTGAACAGTGAGGTGTGGAGCAAACCTCTGACTGAGAGGAAACATGCAGACAGACCTTCTCTAATGAAGCATGGCCTCGCTGTAGCTTTTTATGGACAATTTTTATATTTTCATTTTAATGAAATGTGAAATTTTCATGTTAATGAGTAGTTGTTTCAACCTATTACCATTGACTGTTGTTTTAATCCCACTAAAATATACATTTCAATTAAAAAAAAAAAAATTTTTTGCATAACTTACAATTATTTTCATGAAACTCAAACTGAACACTCAAAAACTCTAAATAACTTTAAAGTAGACGATGATACTTCAGCGTGTCAAAAGAACAAAATAAATAAATAAATGTAAAAAAATTATAAATTTGGAAAATTTATCATGCAAAACTTTTGTACAGTTTCGAAAGACTTTGAATAACACAAGCTGTTTAAACTGCCATCTACTTTCCTTTCATGGAAAAAAAGCAGTTCAGTCATTCCGCTAAACTTCTCATTTTTTGTGTTTCACAGAAGAAAATAATATGGGACTGCACATAATGAAAATGAGTAAGGGGTCATGCATTTTTCAACTTTTAAAAAACATTTGGTTCCTGTTCCACTGCCCTACATCTTGCATGTTTAACTGCACAACTGCATTCTGTGTCAATGGCCCTTAAGTGATTGAAAATGTTTTTTGCAGTGGTTAAAGTAAGTAAGTAAGTAGTTTCCAACCTTTTGATCTAAGTACCAGGAGTCAAACAGAGTAGTACTGACATCTGGCCATTTCATTACTTGAAGTAAAATGCCGCTGCTGGTGTGAAAAAGTACAATCTTTCCAACTGTAGGCTGGGGGCAAAACACAAAGTCCCTAAAATCTCTGCTTGATAGAAGAATAGCCCCAAAACTACTCAAATAAGGGGCATATTTCCAGTTCAGAGGAAGGCAAAGACACACATAGAAAAGCTGTCTGAAACTGTGAGATACAAAAACACTAAAATAAAAAAGTAACACAGACAGAAAGGAACAGAAGCACTCTGAACAGCCAATAAGATAACAGCATTTTTCTGAGCACCAATTTGTAAAATACTGTACAGTCACTAATTTCCAGCCACTTATGTAATAGACACTGATGAATCAAGATTACTGCTATTGCAGGACTAAAACAGTTCCTTTTGTTTCCATTCCAAGTTTGCAGTTGATGTCTTCATCTGTATTTTGTCGTATTTCATCTCTTTAAAAAAATGATGTAGATGAAGTATGCTGATGAGAGCACGTCTGTCATGCTCTATTAGTTATGTTTTGGTTAAAACATCAAAGTTTTGATCTTAACAAATGCTTAAAATATTAAAAAGACTTGATGCATGATGCATTTCCCCCTTCAACTTCATTTGTCTTCTTCAGATGTGTGCAACAAGTTCAGTCAAACTGATAGCGGAGAGCTTAAAACGAACAAAACTTGTTCTATGCTGTCCTCAAGGCTCAAAAGAACTGTGAATTATGCTTCGCATAGATTATTTTTGGCCTAGCTTCTTCAAGAAGAGGTGAAAATGGCTTTACCTTCTGAGAAATATCTCATCTCAAGCTGCGCTGGCCAGAAATCTCACCCTTGTTATCTTAGTCTCTGTTTCTGTGTTATTGCATCCTGTTAGTTTTGGAAAATGCTTCAACATAGGCCTAGGTGTAAATCTAAACTGAAAAACAACATCACACACACTGAGAAATGCCGAGCAGTGTCGGCATCAGGTTTAATGTCTGTATCACTCAATGACTTCAAGCTGACTGATACAGAAAACAGTATTCAAACCCATGGACACACTTCCAAACACAGATGTTAAAGCTGAGTGGACAAACTCTGGCAGAGAGCCACACACTCTTACTTGCTTTCAGAACCCCTTTGGCCTGGTCTCTGATAAGGAAAATGGACAATCAATTAAGAGAGAATTGGGGCTTATTTTGTAATATAAGAATATAAGGCACAAGACTTAACTGTCCCTCTTCATTAATTTAATGCATTCTAGCTGATTATACTGACCCCAAGCGTCAAATGTAATCCTCAGTGGTAGGTGCAGGCAGTGCCTAATAATAATAAAATTATTAATATTAATATTATACAACAGTGCAATTACAATACGAATAATGTTTTTTCTTCTTTGCTTTTAAATGTTAAACAATAGGACTTTATTTTGGCAGAAATACACAGGGAAACTTCTCTTCTGAAATACTTCTCTTTTGTTGACAACAGTTATTATAAAGCTTTTTCATTCCAAACTTGGGAAGATGTTTGGTGCATGTTACATTTTCAAATGCACGTTATATGTGACTCGAACTCATAGCGCTTGCAAAGATTGAGTTTACTACAACAGCATTTACTACAAACAATGAAATTATTTTAAACAAATGGACTGCACTTTATTTTGAAAAACACAGCACATCAGATCACATTAGAATTTGATAATCACACTAAACCATTTCATGTTCTAAGGCATTGTTAGAATTAATAAAAAGTTGCCAGCCAACTGGCGAGTAACACTTTGACTTTTACTTATATTTGGCACTTGGTGAATGTGAATTTTAGGCCCTGGTTACAGGTGTTTACTTACACTTATTATGGTAAAACTGGACTACAAGCACTGACATGGGCACCAGTGACTCACAGTCAGTCTGTTATTGTATGCATCTCAGCACACCATGAAACTGTTGCTAATTGCTTTCATATTAAGAAGTATCCAGGCAATCTTGGTGTCCGTCCAAGACCACCTTCAAGATGAGAAATACTGTGAGTCATGCATGCAACTTCCACTTTGAGGAGAGAACGAGAAACTACAAGCATATTCATGGTTAGTGCTTTTTTTATGCGTGCATGTGTGTGTGTGTGTGGGGAGGGGGGGGATAATAGACTCAGATTCAAAGCGTTGACAGCAGTAAAAATTGAGAGGGTATTTTATTGCCTTCTGAGGATGGATTAATGTCATAATCTTGGTGAAAGATTCAGTGACCTGCTTCAAGTGTAATATACACTACCGGAGCAGAGTGTTTTCATTTCTTCACAAACCTTAGGGAGCTCCTGTCTAGATATTTTTAGTCAATAGGAAGAAGAGAAAAAAGATTTCTAACTTCCCTTCTTATGATCTTAGTCTTACAAGTGTATGTTCTCAGCATAGAGTAGCAATCCAAAAACTTAAACAGAAAATTATTTATTCCAACACTTGAAGTGCCTTGACTCAATTTAGTCTGTGACCTAAACATAAGGTCATTAGCAACCAATCATATTCCATTACCATAAAAAATTAAAGGATTTGTTTTCAAGGAAATTAAAAGAACAGTTTAACCGTTTCTATTGGAATTCAAAAAGAGAACCTTTTGTCAGAGGCTGCGCTCACTAAGACAAGCATGCTTTCACTGCCAGAGCATGAGTCTCACACTTCTTCACTTGTGGATCACCGTTTTTAATGAAGGCAGTCCTCCTCACTCTGCTCTCTTGTTTTCTCTCTCCTCTAGCTTGATTTCCTTTGGCACATCTGAGAAGGAACCCGCCGTAGATGACTCCATGCAAGGTTTCCAATGCTAAAGAGTGGGTGTGTTCCAGTGAAGAGCCCGAAACCCCATCTCTGATGCAGTCAAAACGGACCAGCATGGACAGCGAGCTCATCCGCGTTCTATCTAAGGCTGTGGAGGATCTCGGCCTGGCTTGGCCAGTCTTAAATGGTCAGTCTACTCTGACTGGTGTGCAGCACGGAGCATGGACCCATCCTCTGTTGATGTGTCCCACGTGCTAACCATTCTACAAGAGGTGCACACCTTCCATGCTCGAAGTGTATTCGCCATCGAGGCGAATCACTCTCATGTAGCTGGCCAATCAGTCAGTAGAAACGACTTAGTCATTAAAGCGGTCATATGATGTGATTTAAAATATTCCTTTCTCTTTGGAGTGTTACAAGCTCTTGGTGCATAAAGAAGATCTGTAAAGTTGCAAAGACTAAAGTCTCTAATCCAAATAGATATTCTTTATCAAAGTTAAGACTCTTCCGCGCCCCCCTAAAATGGCTCACATAAACATGCCCCCACATGTCTACGTTACTATGTGGATTTGCGTAATGTCACCCAAATGTTCATGCAAAGAAAGAAGGCATGGTGCAGCAGTATATATATATATATATATGGGGCCCTTCCTCTGAGCCATTCCAATTGGCTGACTTAAAACCACCCTCTTTTAAGCTCTGGCATCGGTCAAGCAAGTGGGTGACCTGCAAGTACTGACATTCAGTGCTTCCTGACTTGAGGTTGAGCCTAACCACTGTAGAGGTGTCCTCAAACTGACACACGGCTATGTGCTGAAAAAGTGCTCTCCACTTTGTTAGATTACAAGTTTTCACCCTTCTAGCACTCCCCAAGTAGAAGGTGAGCAGTATCCCAGTCTACTATGCCGGATGTCGGCTCTTAGAGTGTATGAGTTTCCAAGCAAACCATACCATTACCAGAACATGACGTGTAAACTCTGCTGATCTCTGATTGGCTAGAGAGAACTGTCACTACCTGCATCACTGAACTTGCGATACAAACACAATAGAACTGCTAGATTTAAATCAGCACAGCCAGCAAAGGATTGAACGCAACTGTTTTTAACCTTTTTTAACAACCAAAAAATGGCTGTTTCCTTGTCTGTTGAGTACAGACGTTCTTCTCGTTGATAGCAGAGGAGAGGATCCAGCAGATCCACACATAAGAAAGCTACAAAATTTCAAATGAAGCACATTTCACTAAAAGAAGTAACTGCAGTTGAAGAAACTGGAAATTAAAGCTGCAGTCTGTAATTTTTGACGCTATAGCGGTAAATAAACAGACCTGCTTGCGTCTTGCGGAAGAACATCGTAGCCGGATCTACTTCTCTCTGTTTATGTCTATGAAGAATCACAAAGCTACTGCGTTACTCCGCCGCGGTAGGCTACCTCTACCCCTGAAGCAATCTAAAATAGTCTGAATATAAACACTTATTATAGGGGCACCCTAGTGATTCAGGACAGGCTAAAAATGGATTCATGGTGTACTCGCTTATTATATACATTTTGTAAATTTTGAACATAAAAAAAGTTACGGACCACAGCTCTGATTGGTTGTTTCTTACTGGGAGCAGTGTATTTCTGCAAATGGCAATAGGACCACTGGGAGGAGCCAGAGGAGCTTGATTTTTTCACAGATTATCTGTCTCATATTCTACTGTCAGGACATAATGACAGGTTTAACACATATGTAAAAAATACATTTTTACAAAAGTTACCTACTGCAGCTTTAAAAGATCTATAGCTATCGAGCACTTTCATTTCTAATATTTTTTCCCACTGGCTGGTTGAAGGAAAATACTAACAATAGACTTGTCTTAGCAGTCTCAGTGTTTGGACGTGCTATAAAACAGAAATGAATCAGAAAAATGTGCCTCCCATTTGAAATCAGCAGTCCAGCGATGCATGTCAGAAATAATAACTCAAAATGTCGGTAATAAGCTTGTTCATCCCATTAAGTGGAGCCAAATGTCATGCCAGGCCACAGATCCTGCTGAAGTTTTACTAATTTAATTATACAACAGAACAACATACATGTAAATGCATGTCCGTATCAGTTTCAATAAATAGCTTCAGGCCCATTTAATATGGAAATATTGTGCAAAATAGCTGTGAATGTTTGAATAGGTGTTTCTCAAAATGTTGAGTCTTGGTGGAATGATCACACACCTCGGAATATTCCACACACTTTTATTTGTTATCTTTTAATTTTGTGTCCAACTATCTATACAGTATAATAAAAATAAACGTAGCAATGAGATGGAAGGAAAGGCACAAAGAACGTTTAGTTAACATGTTTGATTGATTCAAATGACACAAACTGACCTGTACTGATGTAAAATTAGCAGAATAATGAAAGCTTATACTTTCCTAGCTTCTGCTTTACTTCTGCCCCATTCACTTGACCTCATTCTTCTGTTTGGTTAAATAACTCATCTGCCAGTTTCCTAGTCCAGTAAATCTCTTTTGTTGTGAAGTGGGCTGTTTATCTAAAACCAGTCAGACTCACTCCTGCTTCCTCTCTCTTCATTTCTTTGAGCCAGTGGACTTTGCGTTTTCCACTTGTTGAAGTCAAAGTTTGCAGAAGTAAAAGACTGATCAATCAAGCCAGTTAATCAGAAAATATTTGGCCATTTTTGAGGTAAACAATGAACAGTGAAAAAAAATGTCCATGTATAATGCACAATTTACACACATTACATTTTTTCTAACACTACTAAGTGAAAGCGAATATATAAATACTCTGTAAATATAATATGTAAACACATATGTAAATATAATATGTTCATTTAATTTAATTTTTGTTTTTCAATTTTTTACGTTTTTTAAGCCACCCTGCACTCTACGCATTATCATCAAGAAATAAAATGATATGACATAAAATAAGATAATATAATATAATATAATATAATATAATTTAGCTATACAATATAAAATTTTAATCATAAACTTAAATTAAATTTAAACCTGAATAATGTCTATGTCACAGAGAAACATGGCTTTGCCTCAAAATGCAGAAAACAATATAAAGTAGTGCTGGTTTTGAAAAACATCCAAAAGGAAATGAAATAACTGTTAACGTGGAAATATGAAAGAGCCAGTTAAAACAGGTTAACTAAATTTTCCCTCAGTGCCATTTAAGATTTTGATCTGCTTCTGGGATATTCCACTGGGACTGGAGAAGACATTCCTGTTGAATACAATTTCCATCTAAGTGAGCCTTGATGAGATTCCTCTCTGCCACAGGCAAACACACAGCGAAGCCACATGAGTGGTGATGTATTTCATAAACATGAACGATACATGTAGGCTACAGTACACTGTAGTTTGTCAGAGACTAAGGTCAGTGCTTGTGCCAGCCTTACTATTATAAGACTTTTGTGTTTCTGAAGATATCTGCTTCTGGGTGATTCACAGATCCTATGGGGTCAGACTTTTAGAGCAGTTAAGACAGCAAAGGCTTCCTAAGTTTTCCACTGTGTACACATAGCTGGGCAGAGGTCTCATAGGCCTCTGTGGCCTGTTTGGCGTCTAATCACAAAGCATTATATGGAAATTAAGCTTTTTATTTCAGGATTCCATGGTTGGTGTGGCCGGGTAAGTCATTTCTGCTTTGCCACAGAGTAAGAGAGCTGTCTGCATAAAAGAGTTAAAATGGAAGAGACAACAAGTGAACCGAAGGAAAAAGAGATCTGGAGTTAATGGAGGAATACACATAGCCAACAACTGAACTAACAGCTCCTCTTAAGAAAAGGTAATTTTTTTAATGTGTCCGACTGAAAAAATAGTATTTTTATTGAATATTGATGGAAATTTTAAAAACGACTAGGAGTTTAGTTTTCCTGTAGCGCCATTTTATGTTTTGTGTGTGTGTGTGTTATGAAATAGAATTATGATATATATATATATATATATATATATATATATATAATATTTAAGTAAATGCTTAATCCAAATAATTACTCCATTTGTTATTTAAATAAATAAAGAAAATTCTATTAAATTTGAGACTTCAGGTATTTCAAAACGCAACCAACTTTTGTTTTGTCTTAAGAACTTGAATATTATTCTGTTTTTAGTAAATGAACATCATGGAGCTACATTCCTTCACTTCAACAACTCAGATTTTCTCTACTGGCCTCTAACAAAGCTTACCAACATATAATAGTCCTTTGGGTTTTGTCCTGAAGTAAACGGGCAAACAGTAACTTGTGTTTAATTGTGAACCACTGGCATTGACAAGCATACAAAAAACAGAGCCTAAACAAACCAACATTTATTTAAAAGCTCTTTGTTTGACTGCAGCCTGTGGGTAAATGACCGTAGAAGCTGGGTATTGTAATCCCCAACTACAACACAACAATTTACAATGCTTAAGAGCTGCTGTCAGCAGATAATATTATTTTAACACAAGCTTCACTAAAAAAGATGCTTACAAAAAGAGTGGAACTCTTAAAACAAGACAGCAAGGACCTTTCTGATTCATTTTATTTAGCATGTGAAGCATTATTGTGGCTGGAGTCAGCTTTTTAAACTTTAAACACTTTTAACAGAGCTAATCATCACAGTCTTGAGCATTTTAACCTACAGGATCTACATTTCTAGCTACTTACAGTAATTACCAAACAACAAAGAATCAAAAGTACTTAAAACATACTTAAAAAACTTATTGGATCTCCTAAAGAGCTAGACCAATGTATTCAATTAGATCAGAGGAAGAATGCCAAAAGATTTAGGCATGTTTGATTATTACAAATTAATCCAAAATTAATAATCCGGTTATGAACTGAATGCTGCAATAGGGACATGTTATGCTAACATTGTGCAGTGTCTAAAAAAAAACATAATATGTTATTTCCTGAGATCTGACTTGCACAGTTTTAACACTCCCAGTGTGTACATAAACACATAAACACACATGTACACATTGCATGAACTGAAAATGCAGTTAGTATGATACTTCTCCCACTTGGGCCACTAACAGTGCAAGGAGCATTCAATCATCTCATTAAAAAAAAAAAAAAGATCACCTCGGCTCAAAGAAAACCCAATAGCCAGCTGGTGTCAGTTGATTTAAATTTTTCAGGACACAAATGGTTGATTTTAATGTCCAAAGAGTATCAACGATGACAAAAATAAGTTCAAATACTATGCCACTGATTCAAAGGGACCCATAGTCAGATTTAAAATGTAACGCTCCAATAAAAACATTTAAAAGAACAATGTTGAGAAAGTGACAAATTGTAATTCCTCGTTCCATTTAGAACAGCTTTTGCAGACATCAGAACTCATGCCAGGGCTGAGCTGTCAATCAGCCTGAAAACGGTCAACTAGTCCTCAGTGTTCAAGTCAAAGAAGTGCTAGGTACAGTGTAGCAAAAAACAGCATTTAAAAAGACTCAATTAGACTGAAATCTCATAGGGAAACCACTGCCAAAGAATCCTTTACAAATGATTTAATCAGCTATGAGTACTGTATGTGGGTGCATGAGTACAGCAGTATTTTCAACACCCAAAAGATGTTTTTCAAAGAAAGCCAAGCTAAGTAACATCCACTTCCATCACTCAATGTACTACTGCAATTTCAGAGACAGATTTTGACTACTAGGCCACATTATTTAGTCAAAAAACAAAAAACTAAATCCAAGACTGACATCGAGACCAAGTCATGAATGTACAAAGCGCTCCTCAGAGATAGAAACCAGATATTGTCAAGACCAGCACTGTGTGGAGGAAAAGAGAGAAATCTCCCAGAGGACTGATACTTTGCACATATATTTTCATTTTTAAAGCAAATATCAATCTCCGACTGAACAGTCAGTAAAGGTTAGGTATTTATGAGCTCACTGGGAGTGTGGCAGGTACAAAGGCCCAACTGTGGGCGGCAAGAAATTGACCAGTCTTTATGCATTGAGTGTTAGTTAATACAGCGTAAACAGGCTTCAGAGCTTTACTTTCTGACACATTTACAGCTAAAATTAAAAAGCCATGTTTCATCATGTCCTCTAAGAAGAGAAATGTAGCGTAACCTGGCACATTACATAGGGCAGGCAAGGGAAAATAATTATTTGATAAGAGATGGCAGACGTCTGATCACTTAGATAATCATGGCAGCTCATTTCCTATTTTATTCACTGCAGACCTTTTGGCCTGTGATGTATATTTCCATTAGCATTTTTCAGGCCAAAGACCAGAGAGACGAAGGTTGAGAATGGTGAAAAAGACTTATCCAAATATATCCACAAACCGAGATTACTAAATAATGACAAAATTAAACAAATGTGATATTGTTGCCAGATGCTGGTATCCAGTATTTGGATGATGAAAAATGAAAACAATAAATAAATATGAAAAAAAGGTGATTGGATCTGTCCAATTGTATGAATAAATATAACTGAGTTAACTAAGCAAACTTCCACCTAGTCTATTACAATATTCTATTCACAATATTACAATATTCTTATGTCCCTCCATAATTTTTTATCAAGATAACAAGATCCTGATTTCCCCATCCATTTGGGGTGAAAATAAAATAATAAATAAAGGCATGTAACATGAAATAAATGTTTATAACATAAAAAAACAATGCAACAATGTTTCAAAAAGCAGGTTGCAAAAACAAGAACAACGATGTTAAATCATTCTGATGTCACTGAAGCTGAATAATGAAACTGAATGGCTATAAACTCAGTCTATTAACCAGTTACTCCATCACAAACCAAAACAGAGAGACACAGACTAAGATCTTGAATCAAACCATCACTAAAGACAAGTGAAAATACACAGATCATTCTCTGAGCTCATATTCAAGACCTAAACATCCAGCTCTGACAGGAGACTAAGCAAAAGATAGGGTAAGAGAGAGCAATTACTCAAAGTGTTAAAACTGCTGGAAGGCTATATACTTCTGCCCCCATTCTGTTTAATAAACAAGACAAGCCAAGTTTTTAATCCAGCCAACATTCCGAATTAAGTCATAAAGGATAAAATGCAGAGTAACTTCTTGTGTTTGACACCTCCGATTTAAAGATTTATAACTCAGAAACAGTAGAGAAAAAAACTACAACTTGTGATATAATACACACAAGAATCTCACATTAAACTGAGATTTATAAAGTCATACCAACAAAACGCGAACAGTTCACAAGAGTTGCGTGAGTTTCACAACTGGAACTTGTGGTTGGATGGGCATTCCATGAACATCGATGAATGTTTTGTTTTTTTTTAAGACGGGAGACTTGATGTTTGAGTACTACTGTACACTTGAAGACCAGATTAAACCAATGAGTTTTACTACGACGAGTCAAATCCTCCCTCGTAGGCTTCTTGTTGAAGAGAAAGTTGCTTTAGTGTCAACATCCAGTCTGGCAGTATAATGCACTGATAGAGTTCCACCCCAGTGATTTATAATCTACCAACTATTATTAAAACCAAAGACTGGATCGCGAAAACCTTCTGTTTCCATTTTGCCCACCACTCTCAAAAATATGACACAGCCAGATATATGTAGTGTAGTTGTAGTGTCTATAAAACTCCATCTGAAAAGGTTTACATTTTGTGACAAAATATCCACGGATACTATCTAAAACAGATGGGAAAACTCTACTGCATTTATATCGACAAGGTGAAGTAAGCCACATATTGACAAAAAACTCATCCATCAGCTAAAAGGGCAAACTGACTCTAAACCAAAACATAAAATGTGACCCTGGGCCACAAAACCAGTATTAAGTGTCGATTTTCCCCAAATTGAGATTTAAACATACTGTTATGTTGTATAAATGTTATACATACTGTTTACTATACACTCTTTCCATTGATGTATGGTTTATTAGGATCGGACAATATTTGGCCGAGATACAACTATTTGAAAATCTGGAATCTGAGGGTGCAAACAAATCTAAATACTGAGAAAATTGCCTTTGAATTTGTCCAAATGAATTCTTAGCAATGCATATTACTAATCAAAAATTAAGTTTTGATATATTTACGGCAGAAAATGTACAAAATATCTTCATTGAACATGATCGTTACTCAATATCCTAATGATATTTGGCATAAAAAAAATCTCTAATTTTGACCCATACAATGTTTTTTTTTTTTTTTTTTTTTGGTTATTGCTACAAATATACCCCAGAGATTTAAGACTGGTTTTGTAGTCCAATGTTACAAATGGTGTTCATGTCTTCCATCTTAAAGTACAGACATCCCAGCACAATGCCGGAAAAGCGGGGAATCAGGAAAGAAATCTATCCAAACCACAGCACCAATGGTTTTAGTCAGTTATAAATGAGGAGCAATTGTTAACATTCCCCTCTGACAAATCAATTCAGAACACTTTGCATGTCATGGACTACAGACACTCTATAACATTAAAGTCATAGTATCAGAGATAGATTACTTGATTTGCTAGCAGGTTGTTGCTTTGTCAGTAAAATTTGTCAAACATGTCGATGTAGTATAATACTGTAGTATAATGTAACTGAAGCTCACAATTCAACTGAAATATTTAAAGTAAAATGGTTAGTTTGCTTATTTAAAAAAATGTCTTCAAAAGTTATAAGAATATATGAAGTTGACATAAATATGAATGTAATAAAATAATGTAATATGTAATATTAACATTATATATATATATATATATATATATATATATATATATATATATATATATATATATATATATATATATATATATATATATATATATATATATATATATATATAATTTTTTTTTTTCTTGGAATAATCCTGACCAGAATATCTCAAATACAGTAGATCTGTATTATCAATGCAATGATAGTAAACTGATCAGATAATGCACAACACTGAGCCTTAAATTTAAATATGAAATACTGCCTTTGTACATCTATCTGGATATCTGTAAAAAAAAAAAAAAAAAATATATATATATATATATATATATATATATATATATATATATATATATATATATATATATATATATATATATAGTTTTTTTTTTTTTTTAGATGTATATTTGTTAGAATTGTAATATGACCTGTAATTAAACCCGTTTATTTTAAAGTGTTCATGTATGGATACACTGATAATTATAAATTTCATGTCCTCTATAATTATTTTGCAAAGCTGCCTGTACTTACAAACTGTTACCAGCAATCCATAATAGTAACATTTATTTACTCATGTAACATATACAGTACACTCAAAAATATATGTTGCTCAAAAGTGTACAGCTACATACATACATAAGTCAGTCTTTAGTATTTATACCAATGTCCCTTTAATAGGGTATTCTACAGTCTTTGTTTACACTCATGTCCCATCCTTGTAAACTAGGGATAATGAAAAGCTCATAGAAGATAATGTACCTTTTAAAGCCTTTGCTCAGTATAATTGGATGCTATCTTATGTCAAAGTGCTATTCTAAGGCAAATGAAGCAGCTCAGACCATACAAAGAGACTCCAGCTGAGAACTTAAGACTATTACTCTCTCAATCAGTGAAAGAGCTATACTGTCATTCCAGTGACACAAAAACTGTTTAGACAGCCCTTTGGTAACATAATTCAATAGCTAAAAAAAAAAAAAATCCTGGGGACTACTGAATGAAATGACACCTCTAACTAGTTGTTCAACATGAAGTTTGAGTAAAGTACATATATCGTATCTTAAATATCAACAAAATGTCACTTTACATAAC
Organism: Carassius auratus; assembly: GCF_003368295.1. NCBI lineage: Eukaryota > Metazoa > Chordata > Actinopteri > Cypriniformes > Cyprinidae > Carassius > Carassius auratus. Next base: position 12,255,250 of record NC_039273.1, on the reverse strand, counting down.
AGTGTACATATTACAGCCACTATACAAAAACAAGTTTTAATTTACTTATTCTGAATATTGTACATTTATGATCCCACATGAAAAAATACTATAGTAATTTATAGTAAATAAGTGCTTGAACTGATTTGTGGTAATTCTATAGCCTAGTTGCTGTGGTAATATAACAGCTATAGTAATATAAACAAATCCCTTTACCCTATACTGTACTAAGCTTTCTACAACTATAGAGTATATTATACTACAATAAAGTACAGTTTACTGTAGCAATACCTTGAGTATACTACAGTATGTATTACAGTTTATCAGTTCACTACAGTTACTACTACAGTATGCAGGATTCATTAACAAAGTATCCTACAGAGTAGCCTAATACACTTTATTATAGTACGGTTCAAAAACACTATAGTATTTACAAGTGGGATGTAATGTGGGCATTGCACTGTAATTTGAGACAATGTTTCCACAAATTATTTCTAATAATAACATAAATATTTTCGACTGCTCAGTAGACAGATGAGGCTCAATTTAAATAAATATAATTCCGTAAGTCGATAATGAACACAGTGTTGTAATTGCATGACTTGGATCGCCTACCGCAGTTGACTACGAGCAGCACGATGATCAGTGTGAAGTTGCGCTGGCACCCGTGCGTCTCTTTCACTGTTCCTCTGCGCATTTCTTCTGCCTCTGAGCGCTCTTACATCCAGCGCAAGTTCTTCTCGCAGGTCAGTGTTATAGCTGGAGAATGCAGAGCTTTTTGGGGCTTTACTAATCCTCGGGTGTCCGCAGAGGTGTAATGTTGTAGGCGGAAGGTCCTCTGCTCTGCTCTCTCCTTCTCTTGCTCCTGTTTGGAGTTCGACTTTCTTCAGTCCTCTCAAGAAGAAGTTTCCACAAAGTCTCAGGACATGTGCTACTTAGCGCTGAACGGTGTGTTTGGCGCCACCTGCTGTTTCAATACAGGACATAAATGTGTGGAAATTGCCTTATTTTATTTTATTTATTTATTTTACAGAAAACACATAAGAAAATCAATCACTAGTGCATTATTTGCTAACTATTTTGGAGTAACTCAGTTCCCCAGCTCCCACATCATATTGTTAGTCCCAAAATGCCTATTCAGCCTAAACACTATCTCTATTCTTTTGTCACAGCCAGAACCCCCAAAACTATAGCAAGAAATCCCTCTGAATCACAGTCTTTTATAACACTGGACAATAACTATACTGCCTTGTTCAGCAATTCATTTCAAAATTCTTGAAAAGTATGTTTGTAGTCCCAACACAAATTAATTGCCCTCCACTGCACAATGTTTAGGAATTTTGTTGCATTAGCTATTTCGTGCCGCAACAGACAACAACATTTAAAGACAGTTATTGTATTTAAAAACAATCCATAAAAAGAAGAATAATGATAATAATAATAAATAAATAAGGCCACAGGATACAGTAATTAAAAAAATACAGATTTCGACATGCTGCAATTCTTTATAATGTTGGAAATAGACAAAAACATGTAATTGTGCAATTAATGTTTTTTATTATTATATTATAATCAATTACCTTTTACTTTTTAATGTCCATAACTGTCAGGGTCTTTACTTTCTATCCAGACCCAAAATGCTGCTGTTTCAGGTTTATGAAGACCAGATCGAGAGAATGGTAGCAATTTTACAAGCCAGGGGTTTTGCATCCTGACCTGTTTCTGTTCATTTATGTTATATCAGTGGAGGACAAGAAGAGTATGCCATTCCTCTTTTGAAGTAATGTGCTGGGTTGACTCTCCAGACTCAGAGTTCATCCCTCATTTCCTCCAGTGACTTCAGCTCTCTGACACACACAAACGGCAGGCTGCGATCAAAGCCCAGTTAAAGACGCACTCCTGCAGCCTCTAATATGTGCTCACATGCTGGGAGGAGATGCTGACGGGTCAGGATGACCCTGCTGCTTTCACAAGAGCTTTATGATGGAAACGAATTTTAAGAAATCAAACACATTATACTGTGAGCATACAGTTGTGTAGAAAAGCTGTGAAGATTCATAAAGCAACAGGATTATTTTGTCCAAGCTAAGATTTATAACTTTTTCCCCCTCTCTTCTGTCAAGTGTCTCAGGTTTCAAAGAAAAGCTGTACCTTTTCTTCAGTGTGATTGCATCTAATATTAAACATTTGGAAACCATTATCGGCTGAGCGGCAAAGCAGTTGAAATATTTGTAACATGGGGCTGTTTTTCTTTCCGATATCTATGTTTTATTTTCCCAAAGTAAAATACGATTATTTAAATTGCAACCATGCACAACAAAACTCATCTAATTGTAATGAGCTGGGGGATTGAGAGTTATGCGGTCCGCTTTGACCTATTCTAGATCTGTTCAGAATGGACCTTGTGTTCTGAACCTCAAATTTAGTAATCTCTGGAGTTACTAGGGTTTGTAGGTAATAGGAATAAGATCTCTTTAATTATGAATGAGAAGCGATACTGAACTTCCTACTATCCAAAAACAGAATTGAAATTACTTGTGTTCTTCCTTTATATGTAATATTCTTTTTTTTCTTATAGGGTTACATGATACCCATATTTTTGTCCTATTATCTATTTAAATAATAATAATAATAAAATATCAATTCATACATACGGTGGCTTAAATATACCATCTATGATGATGAACATTAATTTCTAAACTAAAATACATTTTATGTATTTTAAAATCCAACAGTATCAGGGTGATGAGAAAAAAAAAACATTAAAAAAAAATCTTACAAATAATTGGTAGTTTCACACAATTGCTATGATTTTGGGGTAATAATATTTTATTATTATTTGTGCAAAAATACTATAAAAAACTTGACTCGTCAAATTAAATTCATAGTATGAAGGACATACAAGGAAAAATATGGCCTATATTGACTTGGTTGTGCCAAATGACATTTTGTAAAATCCTCTGTTTGAAACCTTTCTTGAAAATGGTATCAAAGTTTTTTTTTTTTTTTCAAATTCATTGAATAGCACGTGAATAGCACTTCTTTTCTTTTTCATTATTGTTGATTATTTCTAACACTCTTAAACATCAGGCATCTTTACTCTAATAATAAAGACTTAGACTTTCAGAGATGATGCATGTATTGTCATGCATTTGTTCTACCCAAATAAGGGCATTGTTGGTGACATCATTTCTGGGAACTGATGATGTGTGCCTAGCGAGACATTTTTGAGTGGAGTTCAAGATGTGCTGTGACTGTGATCTTGAAGATCTGTAAATGACGTCTGTCGGATCATTTATATTTAGATAAAAAAAGCCTTTTGAAACGAATCCTTGATCAGAGTCCAAGAATGTCAAAGAAGCAATGTGCATACTAAAATCTAGTGGCATTTACTTTTCCACTTTTAACAGGCTAAGGCAAAGTGAGCAGCAAGGAAAGGTGATATTTACAAAACCCATAAAGTATGATAGTGAGAGAGTCCACATAGAGAGGACTTATTTGAAGTCGTTGGGTGGCTGGGTGGTCTCTCATTAAAGTTTTCCAGTCTTTCAGCCTCTGATAGCAGTTGTATTTGGTACAAGGCGTCATGTTTGATCAAATGGAAGTAGGGTCAGAAAGAATTAGACAACGAGTGACATACAGTAGATATTATTCAAACGTGTGTGTATGTGTGTGTGTGTGTGTTTCAAGAAGAGGTGGGGTGGAGGGTACAAAAATTAAAATGAAAGATGCAAAGAGTGCCAGCATGATCCTGTTGCTGCATTTATTTTGCCTGGCTTTTAGAATTATTGCTCAGACTTGATCATGCTGATCTTTGCCCACATGACCTGCTGAAAACGATTGCATCTCAGCACATTCCATAAGGCTTTAAGCTGGGCCCAATAACATAAACAAAATGGATCAGTATACTCTTGTTGTTAGGTCAACAGGTCATCTCTCTCGGTCTTCTGAGTTATTAGATTCCTATGGTAATTGGTATCATAGCATAGCACCCTCCGGATAACAGAGGGGAAAAGAATGCAGAAAAGACCAACATGCCACCCTGTGTGAGCTAATATTTGGGGATATTAAGGGCTCCTTGGGTTAGTCTGTCTTGCATCGTCCAGTAAATAACTGGAATGAAAGCTTGATGTAGGTTTATTTTCATGGAGTAAACTGTGCATGGGGAACTGTGTAAACATAGAAAAACAAATATATTCTTTCTCTGCAGTTGTTGGAAAACAAACTAAGGAAATATACTCAATACTTGATGCAAGCTCAAATGTTACATGAGGTAAATGCTGTGTACACAAGACGCACACACATAAATAATGCATACATATAGGTATGAAGAAATTATGATTTCTGAATGATAATGTGAAGATAATGTGGAAAGATTAAAGCAAAGCAGATGTTGAAAGGGGTAAAATAACTTTTAATATTTCCAGAATACTTAAAACAACTCTACATAATAATAACATACATGGAGTATAAAAGGTATTTGCACTGATTGCAATTTTTTTTCTTTTACAAGATCTCTTTAGTAGTCTTTATGTCTAAAATTATTTGCGTGAGTGACCTTTTTAGATCTCTTTGGACCTCTAGATTAAATAAAGATGCTGTGGTAGAAATATAAAGAGATTAAAAGAGAACTTCAAAATATAGGTAATAACCTGACAGCTAAATACACACTGTTGCTGCCATTACCTCATGTAATGACATCCAATGAAAATAAAACCTGCAAACCATTACTTTCAGGACGTTCTTTGTTTCTTGCTATGTCAACAAAGAGGGTTTATACAATGTGCAAACCTGTTCTGAAAAAATGTCCCACCCATTTATTCATCCAGAGCAGAAGAGGGAAACTATTTGAAAGCAGGTGTTTGATGGGTGACCTGACAGGTAGAAATAAATGGGTTGTAATAAAGTTGAGGTCATTTCTGACAAAGACTGAAGAAATGTTTTGATCATATGGGTATGTGTGTATGCAGGTTTCAAATAGACTGCTACAAAAAATAAATAAATAAAAAATAAAATAGGCCTATATATATTTTTCATAATAAAGAGGTTTCTGTTCTCAAGTATGTGCACCTGATTTTCCATATGCCTATCCCATATTAACCAAATTGAAGGAAATTTCAAACCAAATAGACTGACTGGGAGTTTATGATAACAACACATCCGTTCAAGCAGGCAATATATATACAGTCAAATGTGACACAATATTTATGTTATTATTAAAAAATAGTGACAAATTTTGTTTTGCAAAGTCTGTTGCTTAAGCTGTGGTGGTGTTTATTCACATTGTTTCTAGATTATTGTGTACAGTGATTGGATGCATTTTAATAATTGCTGAAAGTTTCATTAGCCAAAAAAAAACTGAAAATGAATTTAACTTTATTTGATCCTGACACAAACATTAATTGACTAATCATATCAGCAGCACATGTGAAACTGAGTACTAGTCAGGTAAAATCACTATCATACTAATTAAATCATAAGAGCAGACCGATTTTTATAAATGGAGGGAAGAAGTGCTTCCAGTCATTTTGTTCTTGTTAGCAATGGTTTCCTACAAAAAACACGTGTAGCCATCATCGCTTTGAGTCAAAATGCCCTTACATGCAAATAAACATTGCACCTGAAAGAACCATTTAGCAGATCATCAAGAACTTCAAGGAGAGAGGTTTGACTGCAGTGGAGAAGTCTTCTGGATGTCCCAGCGTGTCCAGCAAGCACCAGGACAGTCTCCTATTGTGGAGTCAGCTAAGGATTCGTGTCTCCAGAGCAGAGCTTGCTCCGGAATGGCAGCAGGTTGGTGTAAGAGCATCTGTACGCTCAGTGAGGCCAAGACTTTTGGATAACGGCCTGGTGTCAAGAATGGTGGTAAAGAAGCCAATTCTCTCCAAGAAAAACAACAAGGACAGACTGAAATTCTACTGGAAGTACAGGATTGGAAAGCAGAAGACTGCTGCAAAGTTATTATCTCTGTTGAAGTTCCCTCCTGACTGTTTGGGACATCTGGAAAATCGATTGTCTGGAGAAGAAAAGGTGAACGCTTCCAGTCCTGTGTTGTGTCAACAGTGAAGCATCCCGAGACCATCCATGTGTGAGGTTGCTTTTCAACCAAGGGAGCGGGCTCGATCATAATTCTGCCAAAATAAAGATCCGTGAATAAAGAATGGTATCAGAACGTCCTTGCAAGAGCAATTCTTCCAACGACCCATGAGCAATTAGGTGATGATTCCTGCATTTTCCGGCATGATGGAGCACCATGTCACAAAGCAAGAGTGATTAAGAAGTGGCTCGAAGATCATTAAATAGAAATTTTGGATCCGTGGCCAGGCAACTCCCTGGATCTCAATCCCTTAGAGAACTTGTGGTCAACAATAATATCGATAATAAATTATATACAGATATATAGTCTTCATGACAAAAGCACATTAATGAGAAAATTCAAGGTTCCTCAAGAACAAATCACAAGAAGTCATTCATTTTATAGACTTTATTTCATACTCTCTCTATTTATAATGGATATAGATCTTTGATTGTGCATCTGGAACACAAAAAATGTAACACTTTCTTGAAGACACAGTGAATTGGGGTATGAAACTGATGGCATTAATGCTGCAGTAAGGCATTGCTGCGTACAGTAAGGGCTAGTCTGGGCTGGATCAGGTGAATATGGGCTCTTGGGTAATTATGTGATCACTGTTGGAGCGGTGCGACCTGTCTTTTCCTGAAGCTGAGAGATCCTCAAGGCAATGTCCACCAGAGGAGCCAGCATGACCTGTTCACAGTGGTCAAGAGACAAAGTTAATAATGTTTAAGAGGTTAGAAATGCTACAAATGAACTATTAGGGAACCGCATAATGAGAGAAATACAATAGGGACTTTGATTTAGAATAAATGAAAACGGATGGTCCAAACTGACTGTTTTGTATTAAAAATTAGATTTTTTTTTCTTTTACAGGAACTCAAGCCGCACAACTCAGGATGAAAAGAACTGCTGGAACTAAAAGTCATCTCAGCTCAATTCTAAGCGTGTCTGAGGTTGATTCTTTAAGACTCTTGTGATCCAGTTTGAGCAGATAAAATTAAGTGATTTTGATCTTTTACCACATGTGCAGGGATGAGCATGTCAAAACTGATTACTGCGACAGCTACAACAGATTTTTTTCTTTAAAATATAATAATAATAATAATTATAATAAATGCATACATTTTAAAAGAAAGAATGAGCGAATATATATATATATATATATATATATATATATATATATATATATATATATATATATATATACACTTTTTTTTTTTTTTTTTTTTTTTTGATAAAAGTATATGTGGCATGAGAACAAATATTTAAACTTTTGACCAGGTTACCTGTGGGTCCTGATAAATTTTCTGGGGGTCTTTCTCATAGCTGTCAATGTAAAGCCTGATGGTTGCCCCGGCACTGCCTGTCCCGCTGAGACGGAAGATAATACGTGAGCCATCAGAGAAGATGATCCTCAAACCCTAAAAACAGCATGAAGACAGGAAACAGGGATGAGCGCCAACATACTGTGTTTTGGAAAGCATGCGCAAATTTCTATGAAATTGAGAAAGGTGTTTAGATGAAACGTTTCCAAGACTGTTCATTTGGATGGCATTTTCATGAGATATTTCAAACACATTAAAGGCCACGATGAAGTTATTCTTTCAACAGCAATGCAGATCATCAGTAATTTTATCAGAGAAATCATATTAAGCAATATGTATCTACATTTCAATGTCATTTCAGTATTTGATGTGTAAAAGAACAGAGAATCAGCAGTCATAAGAAAGGATAAAATAAATGTAAATAATATATGAAATATTTCATTATACGAATAGAAAGAGCGGTTTTCTAAATAATGGTAGGTGAAATTTATGACTGAATATAAAAAAAAACGTAATATTCAGAATTAAAAAAATTTAGATTATAATAAGAATCACATATTAGAATGATTAGAATGATCATGTGGAATCATCACGGGAATAAAAAGCTTTTATTATAGGTGAAAATAAGCTGATTTCTATATAATAAAAGTGGGCTTCATGACTAACTGTTTCTAGTTCTAATCATATATATGACTATAAATGCACATCAGAACATTAAAGTGACCTGAAATCTACAGGAGAGCTTATAAAAAAACGAATTATGCAAAGGACTGACCATATAACCACTAATCATTCATGTTTCCTGATCTCATTAATCTCATCTTCATATTATTATCAGACTCACCTGTCCTTTCGAAACACTGCCATCAACAGGGTCTGTGTACTCAAAGTTATCAGCCTTCTCCACTTGATACGTTTTATCACCTGAGGAGAACTTCTGCCCTAGAAAGGCTTTATCAGACATAGCTGTCTGTAAGTGATCAATCATCTTATTCGCAGCATCAGAGTCCACCTCTTCATAGTCATACCTGAAATAGAGATTCAGGACAAAGTTTGGTGTCTTCCACAAGTCTACCAGCAGAGGGCAGCCAAGCTATAGAAAGCTCTCGATTGCAGTTACCTTGTGAAGAAGTTCCGTCCAAACTTCTGCCAGTGGTCTTTCATGATATCCTCTACGCTCTGCTTGCGAGAGGCCAGGATTGAGAGCCATGCCAGAACTGCCCACAGACCATCTTTCTCCCGGATGTGATCAGAACCTACAAAAAAACAAAAACGGGACTTTAAAAGGTTGTATCATGAGAAAACAAGCTTCCTTTCATATTTTGCGATGAAAGAGCTTCAGATACTTTGAAAACGTAATGTAAGTGGTCATGAAAAACTATTTTATAACTTTATGAACTTAAATGTATAATTGCATATTTGGTGTGAAAAAAAAAATCAACAACAGGAAAAAGTTATAAATGGACCTCAGTAGAATTCTATGATAAAATTTTATATGGTTTTAGGACATATTCTTGCAAATAACATATAATTACATTTATCTTACAGATAAAAAGTACAAATGCTACAGTGAAACATGATTAACTATGAGTGAGCTTATCATACATTGTGAGAAAATGTAAACGATTTAACAGCACATTATTTGTCATTTTACTTTAAAGTACTGTCAAATGTATTATTAATTAAAAAAATTATGAATTATCATACAATTGATGGTGAAAAATAGCAAAAGTCCCTGCTAGACCTTTTTTTTTTATTTATTTTATTTTTTTACAGTGTACTTACAGTGTATATATATATATATATATATATTTTTTTTTAAGTATACACCCACTAATTTAATTACCTCAAAATAAAAGCTTTTCACCATAAACCTTCTTAGCAGGTGAATAGTGAGTTAAAGGGAGTCATAGCTACTCACCAGTACCAAAGCTTTCTTCACCACAGAGGGATAACTTGCCAGCATCCATCAAGTTTCCAAAGAATTTCCAGCCTGTGGGAGTCTCATAAAGCGGCATCTTCAAAGCTTTGGCAACGCTGTATGGCGAAAACAAACAATATTTATGAAATACTATGTCGTGTGGAGTAGACACTTATTACACTTATTTAGGTATTTAAATATAGGGCTTAATCACATAATATAAGTAAGCTTAGATGATCATACTTGTCCAGAGCACCACTGGTGGGCATACTGCGAGCCAGACCCTTCACGCCGGTCTTCTGGAAATATGGGATGGATGTAATGTTTGCACCGATGACTGCCACAGAGTCTGAGGGGTTTACAAAGAACCCATGCTTACCCAGAACCATGTTACGATCCTGCAAAGAGAACAGCAAGAAGGGAAAAATGATGAGGTTTAACTTGAGAATAATTTCTGGTTGATATTAATTGCATAATTAAAAGCACAACTGTTACCAAAATGTTTGGGAGCAGTTTTTCAATGATTTTATTCAGCAAGGATCAATTAAATTCATCAAAACTGAGATTAAAGACATTTATAATGTTAAATAATGTTAATGGTATAATGTTAGATTTCCATTTAAAATGAATACTGCTATAAATACTGAATTTGCAATTCATCAAAGTATCATGAAACAAAAAAATAAAAAATAAAATAATATATATATATATATATATAGATTACCAAATCAGCATATCTGAATAATTTCTGAAAGATCATGTGAAGTAAGACTGAAGTAATGGCTAATGAATATTCAGCTTTGCCATCACAGGAAAGAATAACATTTTAAAAGATATTATGATAGAAAATGGTTATTTCAAATTGATATATAATATTTCACAATACTACAGAGTTTTAATTGCATGTTTCTCTATTGATCAAATAAATGAAGTCAGGGTAAGCAGAAGAGAATTCTTTTAAAAATATAAAAAAACTAATCGGAGTAACCCCAAACTTTTGAACAGCAGCGTATGGGGTTGTAAACTTCAGATATAAACTTTTAGACTTACACCATCACCATCAAACGCTGCTCCAAAGTCATATTCACCTCCCTTCATAGCGTTGACCAGTTCAGCAGCATATGTTAAGTTAGGGTCAGGATGGTGTCCCCCAAAGTCCTCCGAGGGGACACAGTTAACAGCAGAGTTAGCAGGTGAACCGAGTTCTTCACATACAATCTTCTTTATATAAGGACCCACCACTAGTGTGAGGAACACAGAAAGAGGTCGTCTTCAGTTGGTTCATATATATACGGTTTATGTAAGTAGTTTGAGGTCATATTTATGTTTTTGGAGGAATAAAATCCATACCTCCATGCATTGCATCAAGCCGTACATTGATATGATTGGGCCCTGAAAGCAATTCTTTCAGAGCAGCAAAATCAAAGATATCTCTTAGCATCTCTGCATAGGATTCCACTGAGTCCACAATTTCAACTGCAAAAGATACAAGACTGTGAACCACACTGTAGACTCATTAATCAAATATGAACTAAAAATGATTTTATATAACTGGCAAATAGTAAAACAACAAAATGGTACCAGTAAAGGGCTTGAACGTGTCAACTTCAAAGGTCTGCTTGCCAATGGTTGAGAGGTCCACCTTGAGCTCAGGGCAGATGTGATATTCCTGCAGGCTCTTGCTGATCTGGAAGATTTTGTCTGTGATGCCCTCTGGTGCAGGACCTGGGAAAGACAAACAAGACAAACTGAATTTCAGTTCAATACCGTCTTTAATACTTCATCACTAACATCTGCTTACTTATGCATGCATCTCTAACCTCCACTAGATATGTTGAACTTTATGCCGAAGTCTCCGCTGGGACCGCCAGGGTTGTGACTGGCTGTCAGGATGATCCCCCCAATGGCTTTGATTTTTCGGATCACACAGGAAACAGCAGGTGTTGACATAATCCCATTCTGACCAATGACCAGCCTGCCAATCTAAGAGATCATGGACGAGACAAGTGATGATCAACTCGTGAAAAAAAAAAGAAAAAGATAAATAATAATAATAATAATAATAGAAATAAGAAATCTCTTGAAGGTTATATTCAGAAACACACGGTTTCATAAACCCTGAACCATAAGAGATAACAACACTGACTTTGCTATCTAGTACAATGTTTACACCACATCGACCCTATTGATGTGTCCTTGTGATTTACAGAACACACATATACTATGGACTGTTACACAACACTGCAACTGCATTGCAATCATTGCCTAGTGCATATTCATAAAGAATGAAAATGTACTACTTAAAAAGTGATGCAAAAACGGTGTTCTGTACCGATTTAACTTTAATATAGCACTCATGCCGTGTAGACTAGGGACGTGACAGCAGGCACGCCTCCTCCACATCATGGTCTCTGCTACAAGACTGCTTCTGTTAAAGAAATACTCACGCCCTTACAAAACGCTGCTGCAAGTTTTTTTCTTTCTAAATTAATTGCGATCTGCAACATGATGAGACGGATGTTGTGACGTCAACACGCAGCGGCTCCTGCTTTTGGCAGTGCGTGAAATGTCAAAGGTGTCCCAAAACAGTTCAGCTTAAAAGATCACGGAGCTCGTTTGCTTCAAGTCAGAATCATTTCCGCGAGTCGGTTCTTTTGAACAGCTTGATTTAGTGAATCAGAACATAAGATTCTGCGATTCATTTACGTTATGCTGCAGCAGTTGCATCAGCCATTCGTCCCTGGTATCAAACAAATAAACTGATTGTGATTATTATTTAGTTTTTGTTGGTTGTTTCATTAACACGGGTGTTATTAAACCAAATCCCTCATTCCTGCATTTTGATTCGGACATGAACCGACAAGGTCTGGTTTAATGATAACTGATTCAGTCCGACTCGAGTACGAATCGTTCAGTTGTCAATGTTGCAAACTGATTCATTGAAAAGATCCGACTTAAATGAACGGGTCGTTCACGAATTTATCGCAGTGTGGACAAGATTATTCCCCAGCGAGAATTATTATGTAACTTTTATAAATGTGTATGCAATGTATTTGGAAACACTACGATAAAAAATGCATAAGAAATTTGACCTTGCTGTTTTTTTTTCCATGGAGTTTTGAAAGCATGCATGGCAGAGCAAGAATGCAATTGATTGAAGTAACGTTATCGGTTTTGCAATGAACTTGTAACTAGTGTTAATGACTATACAGAGCCACCCTTTCCTATTCAAGTAAATAACATTTGCTACATGCCACTTTTGCATAAAATTACGCGTCGAATTCGGCCAATACTAACCCCATTAGCTGCGGCAATCTGGACGATCAGCTGAATAGCGTCTTTCATGAAGAAGCGTCCATCTCCTCCAACTACCAGGGTGCCCTCCTGTCTCTGAGCAGGGTCAGTGGTGGAAATGATACTCTGGATAAAATTCTCCGCATAATGCTGGTTCTGCTGGAACACAGTCACCCTCTTTCTCAAACCGCTTGTTCCGGGTTTTTGATCGGTGTATGGTTTGGTCTTAATAACCGTAATTTTCACCATGTTGCAGCAGCAGTCAGTGTCTGTCACTACTCGTATCCGGGTGCCCAGGCAGAGGGATGTGTGCGTTCATCACGTAGCTTCTCTATTCACACATTGGCCTTTCGCCACTTAAACGGTCACGCCCACATTTAAAGAGACAGTTAAACCATTTATGACGTCTGCAATACTTGTGTACAACCTTCAAGAAATTGATGTTATAGTAAAAGGTTCTTCATTTGATGGTGATAGAAGTGTTCTGTTTATATTTGATTTAATTATAATAATTGCCCGTTAATATATAAATAAACTCAAATGGAATGAAAAAAAATGCCAAATTTTGAAGAATGTAAAATAGATATTAAAATATATTTAGAGGCGATATCCAAAAGCAAAAACTTGAAAGCAATAAAAACTATAAAGAAGTTTAATAGATAAAATTTCATGTAAAATGCCCTTTTTTGTTAGTTTTGTTGTTGTTGTTTTCTGTTTTCTCTTTTTTGTATTATTATATTTCTTTTGTATTACCCCTGCCATGTATGGTTATTTGTACTCTTGTTTGTAAATTATACTCTGTTCTTGTTAATATAATAAATAAATAAAATACTAGTGTACAAAAAGGCTAAAGCAAGTGAAACATAAAACTATGTTTTTTGCTCTAAATTAATATTGTATAATATGAAAACCTAAACAAACAAACAATATTTGAACATCTCAGTGGTTGTAGATCAAATAATTCATCTTTAGATATGTCTGACTCTGCACTGAATCTCAATATTTATCTCAGCATTAAGATTTAAGGCTTTTAGTTGTACACTTAAGCAGCTCATGGTCTTGTGGGAGAAGATTTAGGGGCCCTTGAAAGAACATGCTGGGAAAGCTGGAGCTCTCGATCAGAGTTTTGTCTATCTATTGCATCAAGTTTCACCCATAATTCATTCAAAGCAGAACAAAGTTTACAACGATGCTAGGTTCAGATGTTGTCATGATATTGCAAGTTTCTTAAAAAAAAAAAAATACAGGTTAAAAGTCAAGCTGGAACAGTGTCTCGAATGCAAGAGAAACAGACATGGGTGTCACATTTTGGATAAAAGATTGTTGTACAAAAATCTCTGAGCTCTAACAAGACTAAATAAAACAGAGGCTACATACTGAATCCAACATTTGTAGAGGTTTACTTTTTTGGTGAGAGAGATGGAGATCAAAATAATTGCAGTTTAAATACTCCTCACATGTCATGTGACCTTTAGTGCCTTGTTCTACAGTTACAGTCGTGAAAGTCAAAGGGCAAAAAAAAATGACTGAAAGTTATAAATAGAAACTTAAACCTACATGTGGTGCTAAAGGTCAAGGGTGAATAAAATTTAGGTCTGTGTGTATAACAGAGCCCACTAGCTTAATGCCATACTAGTGCTTAAAACTAAATTAGTGTATTTATATTGCTTATGTTAAATCGCCAAAGTTTCATAGGAAACACAAACTGGTGTGAAATGTAATGTGTTTGGTTACCTCCCATCATGGACTGGGGTAAATGTGAAAAATAAAGATAAAAAAATTATTAAAATAAAATAAATTCACTCAAAAAAACTGTTCACAGAAAAGATTATTAAATATTTGTGTGTACTTTAAAATCATTGTTCCAATTTAAATAATAAACAAACAAATAAAAAAAAGATTTACTGACATTTATCACAAAAAAACAACCGAAAACAATTGCTTTATTTACAAAAAAATGAAATGAATATAACTGTAATAACATTAATAGTGTTATAATAATACAGAAACAGTAAAAACAAACAAACATGATAACTTTTGAAAGCTATTATAAAACATGTTTACAATTGTCATTGTAGCAAACAAATTTGTGTTATTCATTTTACAAGCACGACATTATCTAAACATTACTGAGACAGTTACAAACTTGGTATGATGGTCTCAACACTGTTGTAAGTCCACTCCAGTTGTTCATTTAAAGCCATGACGTGCTGACATACCTGAACAGAGACCAAAACAGAGCACAACTGTTAAACATATTCACTGTAAGTGTAATTATGAGTGTCTGTCATGTAGAACTAGTTTCACTCTAGTTCTTTATAATTCTTTTGGGAAACAGAGCACTGAATGCACCTCATCCAGCATCTACAAAAGAAACTAACCCCTATTTGTGAATGAAAATAGTGTATCTCACCATTTTAGTCCTAGCTGGAACCTCCACAGCAAACACACTCATGCCCCTGCTGCTCACACAGTTCTTGCTTTGTTCATTGTTGATGTGCACCGTCACCTTCTGATTGGACTACAGCATCGAAAGAGATGGTTACCAAGAAAACAACAGGGAAAATCAGTAAAAAGAAGATATAAAATTTCTTATAAATCATTCATTAACAACAGTGCCACAAGGAAATGTGAACACTAACATAAACATTTTTTGGATGAGTAAAAAAATAAAACGTACTTTTATTTAGCAAGTATACATCAAATTTATCAAAATATTTAAAATACGTGCTGTTCTTTTGAATGTTCTATTCAGCAAAGAATACTGTAAAAAATGTATCATGGTTTTCACATAAATATTAAGCAGCACACCCATTTTCAACATTGATATTAATAATAAATGTTTCTTGAGCAGTAAATCCTAATATTAGAATGATTTTTGAAGGATCATCTGACACTGAAGACTGGAGTTATGGCTGCTAAAAAAATCAGCTATGCCATCACATGAATAAACAACATAAAAATACATAATATATATTAAAATATACATACAATTTGAGATTATTTATTGAAAATGTTTACAATATTTCACAACATTCCTGTTTTTACTGTATTTTTGATCAAATAAATGTAGCCTTAGTGATCATGAGAGACTTCTTTAAAAACATTAAACAAAAAAATCTTCCCAACCCTGAACATTAGCGTGTATTTCAGATAATTAGTTCCACTAACTATGGCAAAATCCTAAACTCTCTTAGAAGATCTAATTGTCTTCTATAAGTTGAAATGGTCTTTCAGCTAACTTTGCCTAAATGATGGCAATTCAGGGCATAGACATCTACTCATGACTAGTGTTCCTTTCTATAAAGCATTCCAGTTACTTTGTTCTATTTCCGAGTGAATGTTAAGTATTAGAAGAACAAAAGTGAGGCCTACACAAGAACTTTTTAAAAGAGCTGGCTTTTTTTGCTTGGAAATGAATGTCATGTATTGATTTTCAGACTTCTTTGGATAAAAAAAAAGAGAAAAAAAAGAAGAAAAAACTCCAGCTGATTGACATAAAACAATAACCAACCTACCTTATTGGCAATGACTGATGAAATCCTGCTCTCTCCTTTGTATGTATAAACCAATACATTTTCGTGACCCTTGAGCGATCTGGCCTCTGCTTTTGACGTGATAGACCTCTGTACAGCAGAATTCAACATCTTGATACCAGAATCCAAATGAACTGCCTGAAGAGTTGCCTTTACATCTTCACAGTAGACTGCAATAACAAACGGACAGGCCTGGGAAAAAGAAGGAAAACATACACATTGGCTCGGCATGTTCTGATCACACTAGCTACAAGATATTCTAATGAGTAAATCTCAAAGAAGTTTGTTCCTTCTCTACAAATGTCTTCATGGCTAAAACATCCTACTACCACAACAAAATGAACAGCTGTTGTGACACTCAGACACTCTTAAAGATTTTCTCTTCTATTCTTAAGAAGCCGCCGCCACCACCTCCTCCATCAACTCTTACAGCGGACGACTTTGCAGTTTTCTTCACAAATAAGACAAAAACAGTCATAACTTCGCTTACTCACATTATCGACTCCTCTCTTCACTCTGGAACATTTCACTCAGCATTCAAGCAGGCTCGGTTTAGCCCACTGCTCAAGAAACCATCTCTAAATCCAGCGCTTCTTGAAAACTACAGACCGGTATCCCTTCTTCAATTCATTGCAAAGACACTTGAGCGAGCTGTGTTCAACCAGCTTTCTATGTTCCTTGTACAGAACAACCTCCTGGACAGCAACCTATCTGGCTTCAAAAGTGGCCACTCAGCTGAGACTGCTCTGCTCTCGGTAACTGAAGCCCTGCGACTGACAAGAGCAGCTTCAAAATCCTCAGTACTCATCTTACTGGACCTGTCTGCTGCTTTTGACACCGTTAATCACTAGATTCTCCTGTCCACCCTCAGAAAGATGGGCATCTCTGGAACCGCACTTCTGTGGGTTAAATCCTACCTCTCTGACAGATCCTTCATTGTGTCTTGGAGGGGTGATGTTTCTATATCACAACACCTTGCTACTGGGGTTCCTCAAGGCTCAGTACTTGGACCACTTCTCTTCTCCATCTACATGACATCTTTAGGATCTGTCATTCAGAAGCATGGCTTTTCTTACCACTGCTATGCTGATGACACACAACTCTACTTCTCATTCCAACCTGATGACCCGACGGTAGCTGGTCGTATTTCAACCTGTCTGAGTGACATTTCTAGCTGGATGAATGACCATCACCTGTCAGAGCAAGCCACCCAACTTCTTGTCCAAGCTCTTGTTCTCTCCAGACTGGTCTATTGTAATGCTCTCCTGGTGTGCCTTCCTGTACTATCAAGCCTCTGCAATTGATCCAGAAAAGCTCACGTTACTCCTCTCCTCATCAGGTTAAACTGTCTACCAGTAGCCGCTCGCATCAAATTCAAGGTACTGATGCTTGCTTTCAAGACGACCACTGGCACGGCACCAACATACCTAAACTCACTGGTTAAATCTTATGTGCCCTCCAGAGGTTTGCGCTCTGCAAGTGACCGACGTCTTGTGGTGCCATCCCAAAGAAATTCAAAATCACTCTCAAGGACCTTTTCCTGGACTATGCCGAGCTGGTGGAATGACCTCCCAATCTCAATTTGTACAGCTTAGTCTTTACTCATTTTCAAGAAACATATAAAGACTCATCTTTTTCGACAGCACTTAACCAACTAATACTAGCACTTTTCCTTTTCTTGTCTTTTCATTTATATATAAAAAAAAAAAAAAAAAACTGTATGCTGTTGTTGTTCTCTTGTTGACCTGACTGCTTCTATTGTTCTCATTTGTAAGTTGCTTTGGATAAAAGCGTCTGCTAAATTATTAAATGTAAATGTAAATGTACCTCCACCATCTCTAAACTGCGGTTGTAGCCCATGGCCTCCAGGGTGAGCCACAAATCTCTGGGGTCACCTTCCCGATCATTCGCTTCCATCAGGTTGAGCTCCATGAAGCCTTGTCTAGTTAACTCATTTTTCCTTGTGTCAAAGTTCTCTACAGGAGACCAAATACTGTTATAGAAATGCATATCTTTTTTTTTTTTTTTTTTTGTTCTCACAAAATAGGAATGAAAAAGGAAACTGTCGTTTGAATGCATTAATCAAAACAACAAAAATAGTCAAATGTCAAAAGTTTCAGAATTAATGACGAGAATAATTTTTCCAAATGTGTCATTTAACTTACATTTTGCAGAAGTGGAAAAAATATGTTCAAATAAACCATTTAATGTCAAACAACTTTACACAAGCACAAGGTTATAAATAAATCAGCTTTTTTTCCTGTAGCTGTTTGGAGGTAGCTACACAGATGTAGAAGAAAACATTTGGGTCATGTTTGTATTTTCTTCTGTAACTAGCCATAATTCTAACCTTGAAGTCAGGATTAAGCTTAAAATAATGTCATACATGGGAAAAGCGTTTGAGAACTGAACAAATAGTTGAAACCCGGCAAGAGGATAGATAGCTATCATGTCTTTATGGTAGTTTTTCTGGTGATCAAGGGATAATGCAAGACTTCTTTACCTTACAAATGGCTGTCAAAAGCAAAAATGCAAGAAAATGCACATCATACTTTGTTAGCAAAACAGGGACTATTTTTGGAATTAGCACCCCGTAAGGGAGGGAGGTGTTTTGTGTCTGTTCAATTTACAGTGTGTTTTTGTATAAGGGACCTTTGCAGATGGCCCAGGCATCCTCATCACATTTCTCTCCACTGGTTCTCTGTTCAAAGAAGTTGTACTCCTCTAGGCTCAACAGACCACTGCCATCCAAATCAATCATTTCAAAGATGTCAGACAATGCCGCCCTGTGGAACAAAACAGTACAGCATCTTTGCACAAATTCATTATTAAGTTCTTATACATACCTAAAATAAGTAATCAAACATTTATTCAGTCCTCTAGCTTAACTCGGTATAAATATGTTAGCTCTTAAGATTAGAATTGACTTACTTGAACTCTTTGGTTAGCTCCAGCTCTCCCGACTGGGTGCGGCTGACTAGTTGAGCAGTTTTAGTGGCGGTCTTCCTTGTCCTCCTCATCAGTCTGCAGCCGGTGGTAAAGGGCAAGAGCAGATATGAGCCGGCATTGAGCTCTCCTCTCCACAGAAACCTCTGTTCATCAATCACACAGGACAAACAGCTCACTAACGGTTGTAAAATGCAGTTCTGTTTAGTATTTTGATTTGCATATAGTAATATAAACGGTCCCACTTTATATTAGGTGGCCTTAACTACTATGTACTTACATAAAAAATAAGTACAATGTACTTACTGTGTTCATATTGTATTGTAAAACACTTTTGCTGCTATTGAGGTGGGATAGGGGTAAGGTTAGGGAGAGGGTTAAAGGTATGGATAAGTTTAAGAGTGGGTTAAGGTATAAAGTATGGGTCAACAGTGTAATTATAAATGCAATTACAGAAATTAAATACAGATGTACATTGTACTAAATTATTAATTAAAAATGTAAGTACATATTAGTTAAGGCCACATAATATAAAGTGGGTCCATATATACTTATATTTCACACACACACACGTGTGTGTGTGTGTGTTTATTTATATTATTTATATCTATCTTCGATCTATAAAATGACATTTGTGTCCCTCATATTGAATTCATGTAAAAAAAAAGGCTTCAACGGTGAATAGCTGACAGAATAATTTACTATATGTTAATATAAACATGTCATAGAGAGAGAGAGAGAGAGAGAGAGAGAGAGAGAGAGAGCCCTTTGTCTTTATTCTCTCTACATTTATGTTTCGATGTTTGCTGACAAGTTATAGTTATCAGTTGTGTACCCAAGTAAATGTTGTCATAATGACGTCGCCACACATTCAGGAATAACAAGTCTTCTCTATTTTTTTTTTTTAAATCACTTTAGCATCAGCATTAAAATAAACCCTGGTACCTTTATGTAGGCATAATTATATCTACACATCCATTAAAATGTATTAATTTAGCTTAAGATGGTATAGTTTATTAACACTTATACAAATTATTTGTTTGATAGAATAATTAAAATATAAAAAAAAAAAAAATTAGTATATTTCAATATCAAAACGGAAAAGGCACTTGTGTCAGATTATGACTCGTATCATTGCTGAAGAGAATATATCAACATACTTTATATTCAAAAAGACATTATAATTCAATAATATATACTATATTTAGATAGGAAAGTGATGTATTTACCAACCTCCTTATCTCTTAACTCAGTAAAGCAAACCAAATTGGAATCTTCTTTGGTCACATTCCCTGTCACCACATAGAGAGCTGTGTCCACACACATCCACGGAGAAGGCTTATCTGTGGCATACACATATAGTCATAAATACTACTACACAATTCACCAATCTGTTTAACTGGATGCTTTGAATAACTCAAAGTCTGTAACTTTAGTAACTTTCAGTCTTTAACACCATTGGTCTATAACACCACAACATAATTACCACAATAAATTTACCAGGAATCGGGCTAAGGTTGAGGGGACGTATGGTCAAGTAGACGCTGGTTGTCTCTGGTATAATCAGACGATACTGAAGAGAAACAATCGTTCCATCTTCCTCCAGATAAAAACAACCTCTCATAAGAGTGTGATGCCAATCCTGGGGAAATAAGTGTTAAAGGTACGACACAGTAGGAACATCACAAACCATGCTGCATAAAAAATATTGAAAACAGCAAACAACTGTAGTATCATTATTATTACAGCAAGAATGATGCTACCACAGGGTGGCACTATTGCAACATCTTTGCTAAAAACAAATGCAATCAAAGGCCTGGATGGAACAAAACCGTCAAATATTTGTTTTAGTATGTAAATAATAAATCAATAAGCCTAAATCTCAATACAGACAGTTGAAATTCATATTATACGCACTAATAATGTAATTAAACGTAAAAAGGCCTGAGGAAACCCATAAATTCTTGTCTAAACAAAGCCTTTGTCCTCTTTTAACTGCTGTTGTTTAGGTCCAGCTAAAATGTTATAGAAAATATACTCTAAATCATCAAGTAATCAAAAAATCTGAGTCAAACAGCCTCCTTTCTGACCCATCAGAGAGTAGTTTTGGCAAATAAACCTTGTCCTCAGGTGCCACAGAGGCCTTTTAATGTTTGGAATTGGTTTATGCTTCTTTTCCGAGTGCTAAAAACATGTTCCTGAAATGCCACTTCTTCAACAAAAGCAATTTCCTCCCAGAATTTATGCTGGGTTGTGAAATGTGTTAAGGATCAAATCATAACACTTGGGTGGTTTGTCCACCCCGAATCAAAATGAAGAAAAGCGCCCGAGGCAAGTGTCTACTTTAAAAGGCCCTGATGTAGTGTCCCAAGGAGATGGGTCACTCGGCTGGACTAATACACTGCCCTGTCACCTCCCAGAAACCTTTCGTAATTTAAAGTCTCGCACACCGACCGCGAGCCACCATAAAAACACACGACCTGACCCTTTCCAATCCCTACACCCAATTATCAAGCTCCTGGCTCAGGTAATACAACATGCTGGAACTGAGGCGATAGAACTTTCTTCACCCAGGAGCGTCTAGATTTTTTCCAATCTCTTTGCTTTGACGAGTTTGGTCATTATTTTTCTGTGCCTAAGCAAACCAGCTGAGGTTAAAGTCAAAAAGAGTGCAAACAAAGGGAAGGAGATCGGTAGCACAGCTGCACTCATATCGACCAGGTGAAAATTTGCTACCAAAAGGCTTCGATATTACAAAAACACAGCAAATATATAGCTGCCCTTAATGCACTTCAGTTTAGATAAAGTTTAGGATGTTGGCAAAATAGAAGTTCCAAGACAAGAAGCTTGGAGTTGTTACTTGTTTTATATATATATATATATATATATATATATATATATATATATATATATATATGTGTGTGTGTGTGTGTGTGTGTGTGTGTGTGTGTGTGTGTGTGTGTGTGTGTGTGTGACTTTTTAGTAATGGGCCAGGAAGAACAGATTGAAATTAGCATATAATGCGAACTTCGACTCATTTATAGTTGTTTAATATTAAACACGTTTTAATGATATTTTTATTGCGCAATCTTATCCAAACCTTAATCTCTATTCTTAAGAGCTAAATCAGAGAGATAGTTTCCAAAAGACAGCGGTGCTCCCCCAATGCAGTTGGTACCTGTAGAGATATGGGCTCTGCCAGTCTGCCACTCTTAGTGCTGCCAGCGCCCATGGTGATGGCCGTGGATGAAGATGAGCGACGACTGCGAGCTGATGATGGTCTGGATGATGAGCGACTGTCTGTCATACGCAAAAATAGAAACTATAAGCTAAAACAATTTTAATGTGGGTCTTCATTACAACAGCTGCATCACTCAGCGATCCAAAAATGAAAATGAACAATGCAGATAAAGAAAAACCTGCACATTTTAAAACAATCTTTGTTGAACAAAGCAAAAGCAAATCTCCACTAGTCCTGTGCTTACTCATAATAATGACAGACGGTTTCCTTAATCAAAAGGTTTAAAAGCTCCTCCCTATTCAAACCCACTATTGAGTTCACATTATTGCTCAAATCTAAATGATTTTTCATCACAAGAGTGGAGATCAATAGCTTGAACATTAGTTACTATATAAAAGAAAGCTGTGTGAGGAATGGAAATGTAATTGTGTGTCTGTTTGCTTTTGTGTGCATCATTTGCAATCCGGTCTGTAAAGCAGAGCTGGCTGAACCCAACCCAACCAATACTGTCACATTTTAAACCAATAGTTTACCCAGTCTCAGGCCATCCAAGACATAGATAAGTTTATTTCTTTATCGGAAATGATTTGCTTTTCACTTCAATTTCACTTCATAGACTGGAGTCATGTGGATAATTGTGATGCTTTTATCACCTGTTTGGACTCTTATTCTCGTGGCAACCATTCACTGCAGATGATCCATTTGTGAGAAAGTGATGTAATGCAAAATTTCTCCAAATTTGTTCTGATGAAGGAACAAACTCATCTATATCCTGAATGGCTGGAGTAAATTTTCAGCAAATTTTTAATTTTGGGTGAACTACTCCTTTAAGACAAAACCCAAACTTGACTCACTCTAAATTAAAGTGACTAATTTTTTGTTGTTTAATATGTGGGTCATCAAACAGCCAAGTATGGTGACCCATACTTAGATTTTGTGCTCTGCATTTAACCCATCCAGAGTGCACACGCCACAGCAGGGAACACACACAGAGCAGTGGGCAGCCATTTATGCTGCAGCACTCTTGGAGCAGTTGGGGGTTCGGTGCCTTGCTCAAGGGCACCTCAGTTGTGGTATTGAGGGTCAAGAGAGCGCTGTACATTCACTCCCCCCACCTACAATTCCTGCCGGCCAGAGACTCAAACTCGCAACTTTAGGATTACGAGTTTGAATCTTTAACCATTAGGTCACGACTTCCCCCTAAAGAGAGTGAAGGCAAAAGCATTCTGTTGCATTAGTTACTAACATTATGCTTTTTGCTTCTGTGCAGCCTAGGGTTGCCAATTGTTCCGTTTATGGGCTTAATTGATGTGTCCCGTATGTGACCTCCCTTGTCCCATTTATTGACAGTTATGCTGATCTAACCACTGACTGATGCAACAGCAGCACGACACTTAAGACTGAGATTGATCACCGTCACCTGCCCTCATCCAATCACAGACACTGCCTCACGCAGTTCATATCAGTTTTAGCGAATGCAAGCAACGTCATTATTTTTCATGAATCCAACATCCAGCCGCGCAAGAAAATGCAATACAATGCACTGCAATACACCTGAGCTGTGACCAATAAGGGAAGTTGTGTTTCACTTGTAATATTGTTAAAAAGAGAAAAACATTTAACATTTAAGTAACTTCCAACGTATTCTTAACCTCTGACCTTATTCTTAAGACACAAAATGACTAATAAAAAAAAGTGTAGTCCATATTAAATCTATAAGTTGATTTTAATTGTAAATATGAATTTTCATATTATATTATATATATACATACTATGCATGCATGTCCCTTATAAACCACAATTGTCGCGTATTTCTATTTTCTTAAGTTGGCAAAACTAGTACAGACCCTGTATCATACCTTTCCTCTGTGTGGTTTCCGGCTCTGTTCTGGGCTGTATCTCTGAAGCTGGAAGCTCAGGTTGGGACCCTAGGCTCTGTGGAGAGATGTCCAACTGGTTGCCAAAGTTCTGCCTCTTCAGTTTGGCATCAGCCTCAAGCTTTTCCAGTGCTGTGTTCTGACACTGTTCGACTGTAGACTCGAGAAGCCTGCAGAACTAAACAGAAGCCTAATTCAGCTCACCTATTTCATATTATAATCTGTCTGTTTACATTTTTCAACCAAAACGTGTATTGCTGTTAAATTCTTGGAGGTGGTACCTCTGCATAGTCTAACTTCCCATCTTTGTTGACATCTGCTAAGGAAAAGATTTCATCCACTTCCTTAGGTGACATTTTTTCACCAGACTAAAACAAATAAATCAATATACAAACCTGAAATGATTATAACAGCAGGCAAACATGGTTATAAAGAGAGAATGGAACAAATGGAACACATACGGAAGTAAGGATTCTGCTGAGCTCATCGTGTGAGATATTTCCATCACAATTTGCATCGAATTTCTTGAAAATTCTCATAAGCTGGTCTGGTTCTGCTGTTTTTTCCTTCTTAAGTATCTCACAAAAGTCATCAAAATTCAGCTTCTTGGTTCCAGGTGGCCAATATTTGTCTAAAGCTTTCTGTGATGGATTTCTACCTGCATGCTGGAGAACTGAAAGATAAAACAGCAAAGATGGACAATCACATACACTAACTACTGATATTATTTAGCTCTGGCTATCTAAATCATTAGAAAATATTAAAATATGAGGGTCTATTGAAATATAAAACAATATATCACTTTCACTAATATAACGTGTTATATTTACATTATATACACGTTGTTCCTGAACTATGAATGCTGCTTATTTATGAATTATTATTCAATAATATTTAGCCTTCTATATTATGATCGAAATGCAGGTATTGAGATGTTGAGTTGAATTATGCTCACCGGAACACAGCTGATCTTTTGAAGTCATATTAACCAGACTGGATCTGAACACAGACAGATAAGCAGCCCTGCACGTCATATAAAACCTCTCTTCCTCTGAGCGCTGCATTATGAAAATATATTCAATGTGCAAGCGAAATATCAAAGCATGTTGTGATCACAGCAGTCAGCTAGAGAGGTGAGTCTGGACTAGTTTATTGTTGGCGGTGTTGTTCAATAACGAGTCGGATTACCATGGCTGCCATGTGTAAACAAACCCGGTGCGCAGTTAAAATGCGATAGCGGGAAACAACTGCTCTCAAGGCTCTTCACACAATATTTATCAGTTAGATATGTGTGTGATATAATCTTGGCAACCAGCACTATTGATACTCTAACAATATTTCAACTCATGCGGTGTGGAAATTCTCAGGTAAAATAGAGTTAAATACTGTCAGATACAAGCATGTAGAATCACAGATAAGTGTTTCCGGGGGACTAAATTACTGCCGCACCGCGCCAAACTGCAAATAAAAACCAAAAACGCCTGTCAACTCAACACAAGAGAGAGAGATAAATATTTAGAATGCCGTAAGTTTATCGATTCACGTGCCTCACTTTTTTCTCAGAATTATTAACACTGTTTCAACGTACTATAATTTAAACGATATATGTTTGTGTTCATGTTATACTTACGAAAAAGATGTTATTAGAGTAAGTAAGTTTCTCTGCAAAATACGGCATAATACTGAATAATATGTCATTGAATACCATGTAACTATCATTTTAACTGTCCAAAGTCTTCCACGTGGGATATTTAATACTTAAGTGTTTTTTAATGAGTGGGATGACAAAATATGCCACACCGAATTTAAGTTTTAGATTTGAGGTTTTACAAATCTAGTTTAATAATTCACGGATAAACTTAATATAGCTAGCCTAGTACAAGAATTGTCACACTTAATATCATCTATATTCTAATAAAACTATTAAACTTGAATGTGTAGAGGTATAATTGGAATAAAACACATAATGTAACGTTGCAATGTAATAATGTGAGAATGTAAATACATACGTAAAGTACTGTTTAGCTTAAAGAGGTATATTCTGGGATGGATATCACCCACATAAATAAGCAAACCCAAAACTGTTTAAGCCTTAATTACAGAAGTCAAATAAACTGCTGATAATGATGTTACCCTTTTGACTGCCCTAATAAACTGTAAATTTCCATACACAGTGTTAAAAGAGCCCTTCAGTTGCAAGACAAAGAAAATGTGAGTTAAGTAAACCATGAGCACTTCGCCAGGCTTCTCTTTTCTCTATAGATCAGAAATGGCTTTTAATGTTTATTATTTAAGATAATTTTAATGTGACATCAGAACCATGTCATTAATCATATGTTATGAAAGTAAAAGAATGATGTTTACCTTATTTATTAAAAGCACAACAACATAAAGAAATCAATACTAATGCTTCAAATGAATCTATTTTAGATCCCAGCTAAGAGGCAAGCGCCAAACAGGGACAATTCCCCTATGACTGGAACCCAGTTGATGAGTCCCACGACAAAACCTGCAGGTATAAAATCCACAGACCAGCTACTGTGTCCTCTTAGTCCTATAAAACTCATATTTTGCCCTCCAGGAGTTTTTAATGTTTAATTTTCATCGTGAGCAGACTACGATGTGTGTGTATTCTTTTCGCTTTCGGTAATCGCCATAAAACAATCCCCTGCTCATTGCCTAAATCATGTACAGTAGGGGTCTCTTGTAATCCATTGATATTGCATTTTTAGATTAGCTGTCTGTGTAGCCATTAATAATATCTTTGCTCGTGCTGATTTGATAAATTGCTGACATCTAGTGCTTCATCAGCAGGTAATTCCAGAGCAGGTGGGAAGAATATGAATACCCCTCAAACAAAAGAGCCCATGACAGATGCTGAGAGGTAAGGATGCAGAAATGTCCTTTTTAACATGTTGATGATTCCTGTTATTTTCAGTCATAATATTTGAGATTGTTCAGTATTTATATATATATATATATATATATATATATATATATATATATATATATATATATATATATATATATATATATATATATATATATATATATAAACTTTTGATTGAGTGTCATTAAAGTCTGTTTTAATGAAGCTACTAACATTGGTATAACTGGAGCAGTGGAACAGACAGAAATTTCTCCTCATTACTGGATATTTCCTTTGTCCCACTTGGCTGATAGCCATTATGACTGATCAGAATTTAATGACAGGACATGGAAGAAGTTTTATCACCAGCCAAAAGCCTCGTTGATTTACATAGCACTAAAAATAGTTGGATAAGGAGAGTTTAAGAAAAGACCAATTTCCTTTCCAACGCATACTAACACAGCTCCGTGTGATCTATCAAGACAAGCATTAGTTTTGAATTTTATACTGCAGTCATTTAAGAGGAAGCTAGTTAAATATATATAAAAACATCAATAAAGAGAGCGGGCTTATGATTCATTTAAGAAAGTATTCATTTGGGGAGTCAAACCCAAGATAACTTCTCCTGCAAAATGTAGAAGAGATCTTGATTGTGATTGGACGACAGTCCTTGTGTGAGATTTTGGCAACCTTTTAATATGTCTTCCAATATTTTTAAATGTGTATTAAAAATTAATTAATATCTTTATATTCTTAGTCAGCTGGTCTTCTCGCAGACTTAGTAAGGATATTGAATATGAATTCAGAATCCTTATCAAGCTAATTTTCCGCAAGAATGTAATGTGATATGTGTAATATATTTTGTCTTGGCACTAACCTGATTTGTGATTTAAGAAAAAATCTTTAAATTAAGAAAGATTGTATCAATTATTGGTAACACTTTGTAGTAAGGTCCCATTAGTTAATGTAAATTAATGCATTAACTAACAGTGAGCAATACATTTGTTACAGTATTTATTAATCTTTGTTAACGGAAAAAAAGTGTTAAATGTTGAAATTAAATGTCATTAAACATGTTAATGTAGTTAACTAATGTTAACAAGTGAAACCTTATTAAAACAAATGAAAGTGGTTTCAGATTTGGTCTTTCGTTTGTTTTATTTTGTTTTTAATACATTTTCCCCTTCAGAATTCTGTTCCTAGGTTCTAAAGTAAAAAAATCATTCAAGGACCTTATGCAATACAGGCAACAGCTGGAAGCATTAGTGGTAAGTGGAACCAGTATAGTAAGATATTTAGTGGTTGACTAATACGCTTCATCTAAATTATTATATTTGGTGCCTCAATCCTGAATATGTGGTACAGAAATAAACTAGGATAAGCTTATCGATGCAAGCTATATTTAAGGCATCTTATTGAGGTTGCACACAATGTTGTTTTTATGTATTTATGTGTTTTTTTAAACAGAAATGCCATATGAAATGCAAAATTGTGTTTGTTTGTAGCCAGTAGAGGGCAGTGGTGAGCTGAGGAGTCTTCTGCTGATGAGTCCTGCTGATCTACAAACTGAACTCAAGAGACATGAGAATCTGTGTGAGTCCTTTTTCTTTTCAGCTGTAATTCATAAACTTCATAATGCATGGAAATAAAGTGGTTCACTTTCTCAAGGTCAATTTATAGACATTGGTTAAACAATTTATTAGCTATTAAAGGGATACTCCCCCTAAATTTTTTAAAAAAAATTCATTAATCACTTACCCCCATGTCGTTCTCTAAACTCCCGGTTTTCATCTAAAATATCTTAAATTGTGTTCCAAAGACAAATTAAGCTTTTACGGGTTTGGAACAACATGGGGGTAAGTGATTAATGACAAAATCATTTTGGGGTTGAGTATCCCTTTAAGAGTATTGGCTATCAATTCTTGTTGTGTGTGAAACATAAAACGTAATTCTTTGCTTTCCAGCTGCTAAAATTGCATCTTGTGCACATAGAGAAGACACAAACAAGGGCCATTTCCAAGGTGGGTGAATTTGGAAATCAAATGAATGTTCAGAATTGAATTTAAAAGTTGATTTACTATTTAAAAGCATGAACAATAAAACTTATCTTAAGTGGATATCCAATGACAGATAATCTAGATCAGATAGCAACCACTACACAATTAGTTATGTTTCAAATCTTGAAAGTTTCCCTATCACAACAACAGTCTTTGTTAGACTCTGACACAAGGATAAGTTATAAGCCACACTGAATTGATTCCAATTACAGTATGATGATTGTGACCCCATTGCTTTGCTTAGAAGAGCAAGAGAAAGAAAACATTTTGTGTTCCACTTATATGTGAGTCATGATTGATTTCAAGCACCAGCACAAGTTCTGGATCTTGGTCACATGGGACCCTTGAATAGCCATTTATGAGATTTGGTTTGTCAATGCGGCATGTTCATAGACATTTTTCTCAATGTCTGCACACATAAAAGGTTCTCTTTTTCTAAGAAAAATATTTCATTTTTCTAACACAAACAAGCCAGAACTCCTCTTCATGGGACAAAATTAATTAGATTATTTCAAGCACACATTCAGCCCCCAGCAAAGCTGCACTTGTGATTCAGTCACACAATGGTGATTTGTTGCAACTCAATGGTTGGATTGTGATGAAGTTCAGCATGTTTTTAAGATAAGGTCGTCTGAAATTGTTTTAATTAGTCACACTCGAGGACCTTGCGTATATGTTGCTTGTAGCTCGACACCAAAGGAATGTCACAATCTTGATCACATGGTGGAGCATGAAAATTATCAATATAATGAACAACAACAACAGTACAAGAGTGTTTTCACATTTACGTCCCTAGAAAGAGAATCAACCCTTTGATGTTTTAAGACATTATAACATACATTGACAAGAAGCAAATTATGTGAAAAATTATGCCATTGTGTAAAATAATAAAAAATAAGTACAAATTATGCTATTATGTAAAATTACGACTAATTGATGCATTATCTATTATATTAGGTTTTATTAAATTATATGTTACTGTATATTATGTTGCTACATATCATTGTCAAAAGTTTGGGGTATAAAGATATCTTAAAAATACTGTTCTTTGTGCATTTATTTTCAACAATAAATTCGTACAAAAAAAAAAAAAAATCAAGGTTTGCAAAAAAATTATAATGATTTTAATTAATATTAAAATGATTTATAAAGGATTATGCGACGCTGAAGGCTGGAGTAATGGCTGCTGAAAATTCTAAGTAACCATCATAAGAATAAACTGAATTTATATGTTGCAAAAATATATGAAAATAGATATATTATTATTATTATAACATTTTAATTTAGAAACTATTTTTCTTTTGTGTTATGAAAGCCATTTTCTGGCTTTTTCTGGGTTGGAATCGAGAATTAGATTGGTGTGACCAAATTAAAATTACTTCAGGAAATCTTTTCTCCAGGAAAAGATTGTGATTGTCCATAAAAACAAACATTTTCACAGAAACACAGCTAAATATGGACCATTTCAGTTAACAGACTTCAGTTATCAAACTAAGCATCAGAGTATGTCCTGCACAAATGATGCGTTTCGTTCCAGTGAGGTTTTTCTCATTATATTTTAGAAGGGCTTAATGTCAAAGCTTGAAATTACCTCAAGCTCCCTAATGTGTATCCATAAGATAATTGAATATTTTTCTGCATTCACAACTAGGCCAGAACTTTTCGCGGCAGCATTATTAAATGAATAAAGATACTTAAAGACAAATCACAACCACAGTTAATGACAATGTGTAAGTAGTTGGAAGATGATGTAGTTGAAGCGCTCCTGGAACACTATTAGGTCCTAGCACAGATCACTAATACCCTGAATCCACAAAGATATTTTAACTTTGACAGGCATACCGCTGAATCCATGTCCCTAACGGAAGTCTTTTCCATCCCGGGTATTCATCCAATAGCTTTCCAAAACAAAACCGTGGGTGAAAGGGCAACTCACAACCAAGATGTGTATGGCATTCTTTAGAGGCCTTCCCTCCTAAACAATCAGACCCGCTGTAAATTAGCTGGCTCATTTAGGCATTAGCAAGTCCTGAGTCTCACACTACATGTTGCTGATGAGCGCAAAATGGAAAAAGAGAGCGTGCAATAATTCTGTGGCAGTTTTGTTGCCTGAACCGAGGGTATTGATTATTTCTGTGTGGCGAGAGATTTGGAAAATTCAATTAAAGGAGCTGAGCAAAGGATTCATAAATCGGCCCCTGCCTCCACCTCTTCTACACCCATACGGAGACATTGTTCTGTTCTAAATCAATGTTGCACGTCACAATATATTTTCGTTGGAGCATGAAAATAAATAACATTTAAACAGTTCTGCTTACCGCTGAAACAAATTTTATCTTCACCAATGTCCTCTTCGTCTTCACGCCGCGACGTCCCGCGCACATCAGCAGACGTAGTAACGTATTTTTATGGCCAGGTTTCCATAAGAAAATCCTATATAATATGAATTTTGAAATGACAAAATGAGAAGGAAGGGGACGGATCAGCAGTATAAAAATTGATCAGGCTGCAGATGGGGTCGAGCCGTGGGAGATTTGTAAGACAGCCTTAATAGACTGTATTAAAAATTCCTTAAAATGTAATAAAACAAATAGGATTTTGGTTCTTGGCCGGGATGGGGTCACAGACCCTGCTAATACCACATCAATCCTGGGATGCTGAAGGATAAATGGGGTCTGTTTGGGGAACATTTTAGTCTTTTAGATGGAATACACCATTACAATTAAAGGGCTGCTGTATATTAGAGGGCTTTGGGTGGGGAGGGTAGAGTTGAGCAACTCTCAGGATGTGTTTTGGTCTCTGGTCTCTGAATGCCTTTTATGTCCACATGTCCTGCAGGAGTATGAAATGCATTTAGTCAATGCATTCAGAGGCATTTCAGATCATTTGCATTTAGATCATCTAGCAGCAGTCTACAGAATCCATGACTGATGCATGGATTTACCTGATAAGTTACATGAGCACATGTCTCATTCATGTATTCACAAAATAATCTAGTCTCAAGATAAATCAAGTGTGTGGTAACCTATCTATGTTGCTTTCACAGGGTTGAAACAGACTGGGAGCTCTTATGAATTTCTGAAGGCAATCTTAAGGTGTGTGTTTTTTTCCCTCTACCTGGGTTGATATTGTACTCCTTGTCAATTTAAAAGCTTGTCACATCACAGATATTCATGTAATTCTATAATTCTATAGTAATAAGTAATGTTTTTTTTACAGCAGGGTGGGATTTTTTGACCCTGCACGCCCTAGCAACAGCCTAGCAACTACCCAAAACCCTCTAGTAACATGCTAGGACGCCTTAACAACCACATAGCAACATACACACAACCACTGCGGCAGAGATTTCAGCTCTTGAATCTTCTTCGTAATACATTATCATGACACCCGAAAGTTATTTCTAATTGAATTATGATCAATTTAACAGTAACTTAATTTGACAAATTTGATAGTATTAATATAATTTGACAGAACTGCTAAATAGGATAATTTTATTTTATGCATTTAAGTTTTTATTGACCAAAATATTTCAGTTTTGCATCACAGGAATAAATTACATTTTAAAATATATGAGAAAAGAAAATTAAATTGTAAGAATATTTACAAATATTAGCATGTTTTTACTGTATTTTTTTATTTAATAAACGGAGTCTTGGTGACCATAAGTGATCTTTTAAACTGTGATATAATTTTAACAATCTATTAAATCTTATAATATTAATAATATAATATTAAATCTATTATAAATGTTAATTGACTAGACATTTTATATTGTAACATGCCAGAGATTTGCACAGACTATTACATAAAATATGCTTTTTTTGTTTGCATAAACAGTGGGTAAAGAAAATAATCACCTCCTTTAAAATAATCACATTTTGTTTCTTTTGCCTAAAATGAAGGTGTACATGGTTTTTGTTTTATCCAGTTGTGTTTACTCAGTGCAACTTAAAACATCCAAGTGAAAAATATAACACCAACATTTTGTTTTAAAAAAAAAAAAAAAAAAAATCAATCAACAACAATCACTGAGTTGGAAAAAGGATCACCCCTTTCTTTCAGTATTTTGATGAACCACCTTTTGCTTTAATTACATCATTTAGTCTGTTGAGATTTGTATCTACTAACTTTGCACATCTAGACTTTAAAATATTTGCCCACTCTTTGCATAACTAATTAAGTTCAGTTAAATTTGATGGTAAGTGTTTTTGGACTGCAGTTTTCAAGTCATTCCACAGTTTTTAAATGGAGTTTAAGTCTGGGCTCTGACTAGGACATGCAAAGACATTCACCTCTTTCTCCTTTAACCTGTGTGGTCAGTTTTGCTGTGTGCTTTGGGAAATTGTCTTGTTGGAAGGTAAATCTTCCCACTGATAACTTTCTGGCAGAGGGCAGCAGATTGTCCTCAAGAATTTGACTGTATTTTCCTTCTATCCTGAGAAGTGCTTCAGTCCTTGCTGCAGAGAAATACCTTCATAACAAGATATTACCACCTCTGTGATTTACTGGAGGAATACTGCTATCTAGATGGTGAGCTATATTGGATTTCTGCCAGACATATCATTTGGTGTTTTGGCCAAGTAAATTCAATTTTAGTCTCTTCTGCCTCTGAATCTTCAAGGTGCATTTTGGCAAAGCTCAGTCATGACTGCATGTGGATTTTTTCGAACGAGTGGCCTTTTTCTTGCAAGCCACATTTGTGGAGACTCTGTGATATTGTCACATCCACACAATGACCACTCTTTGTCATAATTGCCTGCAGCTTCTTCAGAGTTGCTGTTGGTCTCTTGGTAGCCTCTCTGACCAGTTTCCTCCTGATTTTTTTTGTATCCATCTCCTGACTGCCTGTCTACAAATTTATCCCAGAGATCTTTTGACCGTGTCTTGCCACCTATAGTTGATTGTTTGCTTCAGTTGAACTACCAAAGACTGAAATGGTCCAGGAAAGCTCTTTTCATGCTGAGCTAATCAAAATGACCACAGCTGAAAGTC
Source organism: Carassius auratus (assembly GCF_003368295.1). Lineage (NCBI taxonomy): Eukaryota > Metazoa > Chordata > Actinopteri > Cypriniformes > Cyprinidae > Carassius > Carassius auratus. Next base: position 12,221,134 of record NC_039273.1, on the reverse strand, counting down.
AGATACCTTTGTGTGCCATTGAGAAGACAATTAGCTTTAGCAGGGGCTGATCCTTTTTCCAACTCAGTGATTCGTTTTATTATTTTTATTATCATTTTTATTTCCTGACATATTGATATTATATCTTTCATTTGGATGTTATAAGTTGCATTGAGTAAATACAGCTGGATAAAACAAAAACTGTGCATGTCTTCATTTCAGGCTGTAAAGAAACAAAATGTGATTTCTATACCCCCTGTAATTCTGTACAGAACACCGCCGCAAATGGAATGGTTCTCATTTTGGCAGAGCCGCAGCTCTCTGTCAGCATGTTTGATGTATACTGAACATCCTGTCAGTCTGAAAGCAGCGAGATGTCTGAAGAGGCTGTCAGTCTTTCCAGCGTAGTCAAAATGAGACAGTGCTGCTGACACCTTGCCATCCCATCCCATACACATTTACATTGAATCAATTCTCTGAAAGGTTTCCCCCCACCTTTCATGGGGAATCTGACAAAATGTTAATTCTACAATACACAGTGTGCTGCGTCGCTGCGAAAATAGTGTTCTTACTGCTGGCACACAGTCCCTTTAGGGGAGAAATGTGTGCATACACAGACACACATATTTGAGAAAGCAACAATATTACACATGCACAAATATGTGACCCTGCACCACAAAACCAGAGGGTTAAGTCATTGGGGTATATTTGTAGCAATTATCGATTTATCTTTTGTGCCAAAAATAATTAGGATATTAAGTAAAGATCATGTTCCATGAAGATATTTTGTAAATTTCAATTTCAAAAATTGCATTTTATGACTGGTTTTGTTGTCCAGGGTCACATATATATAGAACATAAGAGTATTCATGGTGGATCTGTCTCTTTATTTTTGCAGCCGCTGAGGGATCATTTCTCGATGTATGACATGGGCGGCAGCTGGTGCCTGCTCAAAGTGGATCACGTAACTCTCTCTATCACTTCTAGAAGCTGTCTGAACAACAAAAGCTTAAACTGACCAAACAAAACACACACACTTGTCACACATTTTGCATTGCTACAGTTGAGCAGAACAAGTCCAACATTTCAGAATTCAGCAATTTGGTTTGTTCGCTATGGTTTAAGCTTCAGAAGAGTTACAAGATATGTAACTAATACGTCATGACCTGACAGCAAGATATGGTTAATATTAGCACCATCCATTAAAATTGTATCATGCACTCCAGTATTGTGACTTGCTGTTTGTTGTAGAGTATACCAAAACCTGGCCATTCTCCTCTCATTCTGTGTCTGTGTGTGCAGTAGCCCCTTTGTGACCTGATAACATTTATAGTTGTAATGGATTTTTTTTAATGGCCGTCATTAAATCGCACAAAGAGAGGTGAAAAAGATTGCTTGTACTTTTCCCCCTTGATATTTTAGCTTTACAGCATTATGTTCTGATATGTCTCCTTCAATCATTTTTGTTTTACAGCTTGTTGAAGTTTTTTTTAATGCGTAGCTTTAGTACTAGACTCGTGTATCCAGTCACTGCCAAGATTATTCCACTGTATTAATGAATATTTTTCTTCATTTACTACTTGAAAGAAAAATTAAATTAGTCGTTAATTATTATTATTATTATTATTATTATTATTATTATTATTATTTTGTTTATTTGGTGTAAACTGCATGATAAAAAAAAGTGGTATGGCTTAGTGGGCGATTTTTCAAGCTACAAAAACTGTTAATTATTTAATATAGTAATATTTTTTAATTTTGTTTATTAATTTATTTTAAAATAATAATTATAACAATTACAATTAATCTGCCCTATCAACAAAGACAGCAAACCTGGAGCTTTCCATTTTTTATTTTTATTTTTTTTGCTTTTTGCTTTTTTAAATAGCAAAAAAAAAAAAAACTATCAATAAATCGTTACTGGGTCATTTGAAAACACTGGAGACACTATCATTTGGTACAAAACCATTTAATGTTGTATACACCATACTGGCTGTAGTCTTCAACCAGTGTCTTTGAAGTCATTTTTCAGTTTGTTTTCTTCTGACTCTTTTTCCTCTGCGGCTCCATCAACTGGACCAGGTTGAAATATATGATGAAACCCAGAAAGTGGAGAAAGGAGAGAACTGAGACCAGCACTGGAAACAGATCGGGCAACTTGGCCGGAGGCTCCAACCACACACTCGTAAAGCTCAACGCTGCCATGGCCACCAGTGAAAACCAGAACTGTAAAAGACAAATTAGCATAACTTATTACAAGAGAGAAAGAGTACCAAGACAAAGGTTCATTAGTCCTAGTCAAGTGCTCGGCCAGACACAGATCCTTGAAGTTTATTTTCCATCTGGTTTCAGGAAGGTGAGTCGAGGTATAAACATTAACGTTGTCTATTTATGACAGATGGAGTGGAGGATCAGTGGAATATTGGTGTGAGCAACGAGACCCCCAAAAGGAACAACCTTCATCGTAGGGCCCCCTTATTTATGTCTCTTGTGTAAATAAATATATCTAGGCAAACCTGTGCTAATGACACACACTACACAAATAACACACCTCCTGGTCACAAACATTTACGCAAGGAGCTGTTGAAATACTCAGTACTCAAAATCACTAGGAAGAGTATGGGGTCAAGCTAATGTGAAAGTTATGGGCCGCTCAGGTGGGCCAGTGTACTTAACGGACTTATTCATAAGCATCGATGTCATTAACATCAGTGGTGTGGAGTAACAGGCTGTGATGTCAGTGTTAACTTACTTTCCATTTAATGATCCGGCTGAGGTTTAGACAGCCAGTGCGGAGTGAGTTTGCGATAGAGGCCAAGTCTGAGCTCTTCTTCTGTACTTCTCTCTAAAGCAGAGAGCAGATACAAACTCAGAAAGAGTAACGCCAATGAGGTAACCACATAAGGCAACAGCAGGCCGTCCTTCACCAGTAGGGGGAGCATGCTGTGGAAAACAAAAAAAAAACATACAGTCTTAAAAACAAACAGAATCCTAGATGTGTAAAATAACTGACTGTTAATCCCTCTGTAATTTTTTGAAACAGCACGGGGTTCAGACCAATGTAGCAATCCTAATATACTTGTTACATCGTATAGATCAGGGGTTCTCAAAGTCTACATTCAAAGGTCCAAATATGAATTTTCATCTGTGTCAAAGGTCCAGACTGGAACAATTGGTTATTACCAAACTTGTTTTTAGTAAACATACATAACATGCATAACAAATAAACATAAATAAAAAAAAATAAAAAAACGGCTGTCAGGAAAACAAACGACTCTTGAAGACAACAGAAGTTGGTGATGTTCGGAAGGCGCCCTCTTATACTTCCAGGCTTCCTGCCTGTGACATACTGGGCTACGGGGTCAATGGGTTTGGAGTTGTTTCCCACGTGCTTCAGACACTGGTCCTGCTGGCGGCAGTCCCCATAGTGTCTAGTAGAGGACACAGTGCAAGTTCCCTAGAAGGGAAAGCACTATTCGTATTCAGCCAGCCAGCCAGCCAGGATAACTGTACTTCGCTATTGAAAGTGCAATAATAACGGGCGACCAAGATAAAGTTCTTAGTATTCAACTGGTCTTGCCATTTCAAAATGACACCTAGTGATGTGGATGTAGAATCACACGTTTGCACTTAGTAGAAATGCATTATGCAGTAGTCAGCCAAGATTAATTTATTCTGCAAATGAAAGTGTCTAATAATAGGGTGATCAAGATAAAGTGTGCAGTATTCTACTGGCCCTGTCATTTCAAAATGGTGGCCTCCATGAGGGGACCCTCTCTGTGTAAAAAAATTCCTTTAGATTTAATATGTCATATTTAATCTTTTCAGTCAGTTTTACAGTCTAAAATGGTTTATAATTTTAGATGAAATTTGTTTTAAATGTAACCAAATATTTAATATATTTAACATGTTCACACTTTTAAAAAATTGTAAAACATTTCTGTGAAAAACAGATCTCCAGAAACAATAACATTATTACATGAAATCTACTTAAGTACAATAAGTAATAACAAATATTGTGATACAGTGGTGTTGTTTCTTAACATTTTCATTAACAGTTTTTTTTTTTTTAAGTGTTTATTACAGTGATGCTGATTTCTGGGAGGTCTCCACTATTGCTCATAAAACATTTTCTGTAACTTGCACTGACGAGATCAACTTAGGTGAGTTCAAGTGCACTAACGAAGTACAAACCCAATTCCAAAAAAGTTGTGAGTAAAAAAAGGAATGGAATAATTTACAGATCTCATAAACATATATTTTATTCATAATAGAATATAGATAACATCAAATGTTGAAATGTCATGCCAAATATTGGTTCATTTTGGATTTCATGAGAGCTACACATTCCAAAAAAGTTGGGACAGGTAGCAATAAGAGGCCGGAAAAGTTAAATGTACATATAAGAAACAGCTGGAGGACCAATTTGCAACTTATTAGGTCAATTGGCAACATGACTGGGTATAAAAAGAGCCTCTCAGAGTGGCAGTGTCTCTCAGAAGTCAAGATGGGCAGAGGATCACCAATTCCCCCAATGCTGCGGCGAAAAATAGAGAAACAATATCAGGAGTTTCTCAGAGAAAAATTGCAATGAGTTTGAAGTTATCATCATCTACAGTGCATAATATCATCCAAAGATTCAGAGAATCTGGAACAATCAGTGAGTAAGGGTCAAGGCCGGAAGACCATACTGGATGCCCGTGATCTTTGGGTCCTTCAGGATGGCACTGCATCACATGCAGGAATGCTACTGTAATGGAAATCGCAACATGGACTCAGGAATACTTCCAGAAAACACTGTCGGTGAACACAATCCACCATGCCATTCGCCGTTGCCGGCTACAACTCTATAGGTAAAAAAAAAAAGAAGCCATATCTAAACATGATCCAGAAGTACAGGCATTTTCTCTGGGCCAAGGCTCATTTAAAATGGACTGTGGCAAAGTGGAAAACTGTTCTGTGGTCAGACGAATCAAAATTTGAAGTTCTTTTTGGAAAACTGGGACGCCATGTCACCCGTTGAGCAACTTGTATCATCAGTCCCCAGTCGTTTGCAGACTGTTATAAAAAGAAGAGGGGATGCCCCACAGTGGTAAACATGGCCTTGTCCTTGAGATGTGTTGATGCCATGAAATTTTATAATCAACTTATTTTTCACTTAAAATTATACATTTTCTCAGTTTAAACATTTGATATGTCATCTCTGTTGTATCCTGAATAAAATATTGAAATTTGAAACTTCCACATCATTGCATTCTGTTTTAATTCACAATTTGTACATTGTCCCAACTTTTTGGGAATCTCGTTTGTATATTAGGCATGGAAGTAAACTTTTAGCTAACTAGCTAAGCTGTTTCCATAGGCATTTGCCTGAAAAACAATAATTTGCACCAACCATAACATGAATAATACTGCTCTTTGTCTTAGCAAACCAGGTCATGACGCAGAAAAAAACAATACTAGCTGTGAATTTTGATGGCACAACATTTCGCAACAATGAGTAGAAAGTGTGCTAATAAATCGTGTGTGTTTGGGGCATAGGAAATGGTGGCAATGTGTTGTCTCTGTATGTTCTTGTGGATATTTCCCCTAATAGTGAAACAATTACTCTATCATAGAATATAATTCAATTATCTTCCATAACAAAGAACATCATGTGTTCAGCTAAAAAACATAAATATGCTGGATTAAAACAGTTTTGTGGAAGCAGGCGGTGTGAATCCAGAGAATGGTGGGTTGTGTTTACACAAAGGGGTCTTAGTTTAATGGTATGTGGGCTATGTCATGTAATCCAGTGATATCCTTCCTTACACTAAACCATGCACACAACAATTAGTGTGGACAACTGGGACTTCCCTATTGGATACTTCTTTCCCTCACACTATATAGTCATTTGTTGATTTTGTTTCTAATCTTAACTGTAAAGAATAATTTATTTATAATACTGTGGTTTTAATTTAATAATACATACTGCTTGGTATCTTAACTGAAAGTTGACATTAGTAGAAACCAAATGGCAATCAGAGGTATTTCGTTGATGACAAGGCAAACTGGCCAGTAAAAGATATATTTGACTTTTAAGACCATATTTACTACATTACAGATATGTTTATATGATACCAATGCTATAATTATGTAGCTAAGAGTGCAAGGTCTAGGTATCAGTACCGTCTCTTCTCAGTGATCAAGTCACTACACTTCCTCTTGTCAACTAATTTTAAACACCTAATAGAGACCCTTAATCCAGAAACATGCCTCACTGATTGATTAACACAAGCAAGATATAACACAACAATTAAAATCTGTTGCTTGCAGCTGGTTCTTTGCATATGTTGTATATCATAATATATTAGATTTATGACTTCCAAGAATAAACATGCAGAATATGAAATACTCTACTAAACATTATTACTATTATAATATACTATATTATTATTATTAAACGTTACTAACATTATTGAAGGTGACGTTTCTAATGTCTAGAGATCAACCAATATTGCCTTTTTATCACAGGCTATTTTTATGATTATGTGTTTGATAACTTTTATACATTATTTAATTATTGTTTTATTTCTGCATTTTGACACTATTATAACTACATCTTTTATCAGGTAGACCCAAAGTGAAAGTTTAAAAGCATAAAAATCTGTTAAAATGACTAAATAATAATTATTTTCTAGCATTTTTCTGTGATCTTCCTCCCACCCCTTATTTGGAAAAATATTCCAGCTATAACTCATGCCACTGGTGAACCAAAAGACCCAGTGCAAAGAAACTGAACACTTCATCTTAAACATGACACTGTTATTTAATCTGTGTCATAAATTTTGTCTACATCAGACAGTATCAGTGGATCGAGCAAAATACTGTTTTAAGCAATTGGATCAAGATGTATGAATTGTATTCTGCTGCTTACAATGCTGCTAGAAGAATAGACTTCTCGTGGACTTGGAAGGAGAAGGGAAAAAAAGCCAGGGAGTTCACCTATAATGCAAGCAGATCAGGAGAGTCAGTGGTCAAAAATACAAGGAACTGAACTGTCAAAACAAACTCATCATCATGACACCACTTTCCAAGACGAGCTTAAACTGCCATGGATTGGGTTTGGACAACAATTTTAAAGATGAAGGGAGGATGAACAACAGAGTAAGAGCAAAACTGAAAGAAAAATGAAATAATTATTTAATTGAATACATTCATACATTACAGGGATAGATGACCCAAAATGAAAATTCTGTCATTAATTACTCACCCTCATTTTGTTCCAAACCTGTAAGACCTTCGTTAATCTTCAGAACACAAATTAAGATATTTTGATGAAATCCGAGAGCTTTCTGATCCTGCATGGACAGCCAGGGAACTACCACATTCAAGGCCCAGAAATGTAGTAACGACATTTCATTATTATTATTATTATTATTATTATTTAGTTATTAATGTAATTAATAACTCATCCTCATCTCATGTCATTCCAAACTAGTGAGACCTCCGTTTATCTTCGGAACACTTTTAAAGATATTTTAGATTTAGTCAGAGAGCTCTCAGTCCCTCCATTAAAACTGTGTGTATGGTCTACTGTCCATGTCCATGTCCAGAAAGGTAAGAAAAACATCATCAAAGTAGTCCATGTGATATAAGAGGGTCAGTTAGAATTTTTTGAAGCATAGAAAATACATTTTGGTCAAAAAATAGCAAAAACTACAAATTTATTCAGCATTGTCTTATCTTCCTTGTCTGTTGTGAGAGAGTTCAAAACAAAGCAGTTTGTGATATCCGGTTCGCGAACGAATCATTCGATGTAACCGGATTGACGATGCTGAATAAAGTCTTAGTTTTTTGCTATTTTTGGACCAAAATGTAACTTTTAATTTTCGATGCTTCAAAAATATTCTAACTGACCCTCTGATGTCACATGGACTACTTTGATGATGTTTTTCTTCCCTTTCTGGACATGGACAGTATATCGTACACACAGCTTCATTGGAGGGACTGAGAGCTCTCGGACTAAATCTAAAATATCTTAAACTGTGTTCCGAAGATAAACAGAGGTCTTACGGGTTTGGAACAACATCAGGGTAAGTTATTAATGACATAATTTTGTTTATTGGATGAACTAACCCTTTAAGTATAGAAAATTAAAAGTTTATTGACGTTAACCTTAATGGCCATTTCGTTTTACTGACTGACATACGTTTATTGATCTGGGCTGTGTTTCCCAAAAGCTTCATAAGCTTAAGAAGTTTGTAAAAAGGATCTTGCTAATCTTTATATTATGGTCTGTTTCCCAAAAGCATCGTAACTTAAGTAGTACTTGAAAATCATCGTAGATCCACGAGTCCTCTGGAGTAACGTTAATCGTAAAGCCCTAAGTGCTTCGTAAGAAGACAGATTAATGTTCACCTGCAGGACAATCGGAAGATATAAGTATATTATATATTATTATGTTTAATCTAATATAATATATCTGAGTTGTCTGGAATGCTGCATTAGGTACATTTCAATAAACGATTGCGTACTACAACGAGCCATTCTATAAGGTGACATTTTAGCACTTGCCAAACGGAGAGCAACTCCTAAGTAGCACTTTAAAGGTCACGTTTTTCATGTTTTTTTTTTTTTAAGCTTTGATTGTGTTTACAGTGTGCAATATAACGTGTTCATGTTCATGTGTAAAAAAAAGAACACAGTATTTTTCACACAATTAACTTATCTGTACACGCTGTTTTCACATAGACAGTAAAAGAAATGGACACAGCGACCCCTTTGGAACTCAATTGAGACAAGTGAAGCCCATTTTTAGCGTTTTTTAGCACTTCCGTTTCTGACATGCAGACTCAAACTAAGCTTGATGACGTCAGCAACCTGTCTGACAGATGTAAATGTTATAGTAGCTGTGCGTGCAAACTGCCATCGTTAATCTTGCAGAGACGGCGAGCTTGAGCGGGGAGTTCTTTGGCGTGAGTGAGCAGGAGTAAGTATTCTGATTAATTATTTTGTATAGTATTTTAAAATGTAACGCCAGTACGCCATATTAAGTTAATTGCCTGCGAGCTTCTCCTCCTGTCTGTACGGTAATTTCTCTACTGTGCTACAGACAGTCGAGTGGTTATGACGCAATCGCAATCGCTATTTTTACAAAAACTGTTTCTACGGGGCCATAATGTAACATAGAAGTTAATGGAGCCCTTTATACATTGTCGTGTATCTTTCGAAATAAATAATGGACAAATGGAGTCTTTTAACACCTCAGATGCAAAGTTATTCGCTGTCAAAGTGACGGCAAAATGAATGGGATGTCAATGGAATGCTAACGCAGTGAAGTTCTTCTACAAGATGGTGGCACGCGGCCAACTTCAACTTCCGGTCGACTTCCTTGCTGCCTGTGTTTTCACTGTCATAAAAACAGGCTGATGACTTCCTTGTTCTATGAAGTCCCTCCTTCAGAAACACATAACGAGTTCTGATTGTGCCAGCGGTTCCTGTGTTGTGATTCGACAGCAGCTTAGCACATGTTGCCCTCCTTTTGTTGTTGCTGTTGTTGTTTATAGCAGTATTAACACTGATGTTTCCATGAATGGGATTGTGATGTGCATTATTGACTATTTAAGGTGATTATGGATATGGTTGTTGTTTATCAATAAACTATGTTTTATATGCATTTGGTTTATTTTTTTCAGTTTGTTTTTTAAAATCATTAAAAATGTTAATAGCCGGACAAATAAACCGGTGGGGTGGGGGGGGGGGGGGGGGGGGTTGTATTAAAGAACTAAAATTAGGGAAATGGTGAGCAAGGTTCCATGTCTTTATTTAAAATCAACACTTGTTTTATAAAGAACACTGCTTTCTCATATAACGCAGTGAAGTGGCCCGTGCATATAATTAATAATCGATTCTCGAGCCATCGATATAAATTCAGCACCACCGCCATGGACAGCACCTGCTAAAGTCGCACGTAAGCAGCCTCCTACTATACTCCCAGGTATAGTAAGGGGGAACACGCCTAGAAATGGTACAGGCATACCTTCAGAGTCGTATGGCGCTCTAAAAGACAACGTTATCGGGAAACGCAGCCCTGTTTATAGAATAATTACTTATAATTAATACATATCAGATTAAATAATGTGACTTTAGATATTTGACACGTCTATTGAAAAAAAAAAAAAGAGAACATGATAAGTTTTGGTTTACTAACCAAAAGAGAGAAGCAAATCAGGCTAATTCAGTGGTAAGAAATTAATGTAATGTTAAAGTTATTCATTATTAATCTGTAGTTGTAAAAATAAATTTCACATTTAAGTATTTATTTGGTGCTTAAGAAATGTAAAATCTTGGTTATTATGATACAGTGATACAAGTCACGAAATCTTACATATTAATGGATAAATTCAGTCTCATTTAATCCTCCCTACGATGGTTAAATGTGCTCGGATTATTTTAATGATTAACCTTAAACAAGTTTAAAACTGACGTAAAGCATCGTGAGTGAAATCTGAGTAAAGAGGTTAGGAGAACTTCCTGGGAACCTTCTAACGTTCCCTGTTGATTAGTTAAGAACGTTTTCTTAGAACGTTTGAGGCTCCCAGAACGTTCCCCCAACCTAAAGGGAACATTCTCTTTATGTTAAGAAAAATTTCCTGTCTAATCACCAGGGAACGGTCCCAGAACGTTCTGGGAACTAAAAATTGTTAGCTGGGATAGGCGATGGGAATACGGAGACTCTACACCTGTGTAGCGCGGTGAGCAGGTGGATCCTCAAAGGTCAAAGCGTTGTTTAGTTTACCCAGAAATGTGTCCGATCACTTGTCACTTTCAAAATGCTCAGCAAGGGGTTTTCCTTTGTATTTCACACGCCAAGGAACATAAAAAGTTCCCCAAAACAGTTGTTGTTAAACGTCTTAAGTCTGTTAAATGTTACGCGACCCAACTTGAATGAATTGTATACTTCTCAAGATACTGTTGCTGAAACAAAATGGCATGACTGTTCTTATTGAACAACAGTTAAATGATCACTGACATTCTTTATTATTAAATCTGGCGTAATGTCTCTTTTATTGTTATTTCTATTTATTTATTTTTGTATAGGCTTAATAGCAAATATGCCAATTAAAGGCTCGCTATAAGCCAAAAAGCAGGATGCGTTGTAATCTTACATTCGTTGAAGAGTCAACTCTCTCCCACCAGCCGTCCTAGAAATAGATCCCTCATTAAAACCCGTTGAATCTGAACAATTTCACAGTAGGTATCTCTAGTCCAAAACAAATAACATCCAACAGCTCCACGTGCGCGATCGTGATCCTTAAGACAGATGCCAAAAAAAAAAAAAAAAAAAAAAAAAAAAACACGTTTATTTTCGAGATATGACCACGGTTACTGTAGAAACATCGAAATTTTGCACCCATTAGCAAAAGCAGTCGTGTCATGTAATTTATTCCTGAAAACGCCATCTAGTGATAGACTTAAGACATCATTATAATAATCATCATCATCTGATGTGCAATAGGCTAATTATAGAATGTATAGGCCATCATATTTATTTTTTAATCATCTTCCTGGTGTCTTTTCAGATGTTGGCCTATACATTTTTTTAAGCCCATATGCTTATGTTGCTAAATGTTGATAAATACATTATGGATCAAACTGAATTATCTGGAAAAAAATTTTACATACCCTATGAGTGCTATTAAAAATGCTTTGTATATATAACCATTGAGAGAACAACACCAAAAACAGCAACGACCTAATTTTGGCAAAATAGATTAAGGCTTTATTTCTAACAGTAAAATGCAGCAATAAATTACTGAATGTGCTGTCGAATTCCAATGTGACAGAAGGCATCAGAACAATGTGCTTACAGACATTTACTTTAAGGAATACGAAAACAGTTGTGAAGGCCCTGTTAGTGCTTTTCAGGAGGTCAGTCTCAGCAGCGTCTTTAGCCTGAAAGTGAATTCAAGAAGCGTCTCCTTTTCTTTTCCCATGGTACAACTTAAATATAGCCCCAAATCTTGTCCGCACACCATCTACCATTTGCTGTTTGAGGAGAACTGATTAGCTAGACACAACTGTGTAAGAGGGTTGCTTTAATAAGAACAACTTCCCAAACATTTTAGGTCGCAGTGCATTTTCACTTGTAAATGCTTCTCGACGGCTATTGACCTTTTTATTTGGCAATAATGTTGATTTTTTTGTAACCTACATTGTCGAAATTGTAGGATTAAGTAAGATAAGTTTAATTTGCTATTAATATTCTAATTTTGGTAATTGTTAGAATGGCCATTTGTCTTTAATGCAAATTTAAGGAAACTGAGATGCTGTTCTGATTAAATTATTGCCTAGAGTTGAATTTACATAGAGATAAAAGAACATTTTCGTATGTAGGCCTACAGTGTTTTTTATAACCTAAAGACAACCTAAAATGTTATGTTATTAATTTTAAAAAAGGACCGTTGATATAATAAACCATTTCAAAATGCCTTAATCGCAATTTAACCTTCTCAAAATATAATCATGATATGTCAGTTTCTTTTTTTCATTTTAGCTAGCCAATAACACTCATAAATGAAAACATTTATTGTTTTAACATTTCTTCTATTTTGAGATGAAAACGCTATCGCATACTTGAATACTTAAACCCATAATATGAGTCGTCTAATATACGTATGAATATAATTTGTAGCCTACATTTCCGTGTCTGATTACATTCCTGTAATTTTAGAAAACATATATTTGATTTAATAAAGTCGATTGTGCCTGAGATGCATTGGATTGTTTTCAAATTTATTAACAAATGAAGTTGATTTACAACACAATATAGCTACATAGAATACATATATTTATTTTTTATAAACATACTTTTTCAGTCTTTCAATAAGAACAGTTTAATATTTCATATTGGAAAACAGAGGGGGAAAAACATTGTGAAATCGCTTTCAAAATGATACAAAAATACGGAAAAATAAGGCTTACTCAGGTATAACTTTAAACAACGAAATGAAATAAGAAAGAAAAGAAAAAAAAAACATGTAAAATAATTTCTTTGTACAAATATTTACAAACATTACCTGTACTGAAAGCATTCCTTTTTGATTATGAATTTTCTTTTTTTCTCAAAAGTCTTTACATGACTACATTGATGCGGACGAATTGTCCAGTGCTGCCTATAGTTCGTGCTGTATAGTCTTTAAAATATATATGTCTAAAAAAAAATAGTTTGATTGTCATTGAGAAGGCCATTTAGATACCGCTGCTGTGGACACTGTCGGTAAAAATTGTCCGGAGATGATATTTGACGGGACGCTGAAAATTGGTGCGATGGCAGATGTCCGGGTTAAAGACAGGGACTGTGCGCTCAGTAAGGCAGACTGTACCGTCACGGGCGGGCGCAGGAAAGTCTGTGCGCTCGTGGAGCTGCTGGAGACCCCGATAATGTTTTCTATGCTGAAAGATGGTCGACTGGATGGCTCGGATTTGATTATTGACGCGGTGCTCAGGCTGTTTAGTTGTAACTGGAGACTTGGGCTTAGTTGAGAGTTAAATGCTTTTCTGTTCAGTTCTGCGGAGGACAAGAGAGGCACTGCCGGAGGGAGCATCGGACCCACCGGGGGAATGTACGGGTACTGCAGAGCAGCTGCAGGGTGGGAGTAGGCGGCCGGGTGAATTCCATAGTGGCGTCCGTAGGGATTCCCAATACTATATGCCCCAAAACTCTGCATCATGAGGGCGGTCTGCTCCCTGAAAATGTCCTGCTGGTGTCTCTTGAAGCGTTTCCTCCTCCTCAGAAAGCTGCCGTTGTCGAACATATCTTCCGATTGGGGGTCGAGGGTCCAGTAGTTACCTTTGCCGGGGTTGCCTGGTTCCCGTGGAATCTTGACGAAGCAGTCGTTGAGGGACAAGTTATGGCGAATGGAGTTTTGCCAGGCCGGGAACTTCTCCCGGTAGTAAGGGAAGCGGTTGCTGATGAACTCGCAGATTCCGCTGAGAGTCAACTTCTTCTGCGGGCTCTGGAGGATGGCCATGGTGATGAGGGCGATGTACGAATAGGGCGGCTTCACCAGGCTGTTCTTGGGCTTGCTTTGCATGGGACCGGAGGAGCTCTCCTGAACATCCCCCTTAGACTCTCCCTCACCGGCACTCTCGCAAGGACTGTCGCTGCGCTCCTTCACCTCGATCTCCTCCACCTCATCTCCCCGGTCCTGCATGCATTGGCTCTCGCAGTCGCTGTCCCGTTCCATCCCCTCGTCGCCCTCCCCGACCACGTCGATATCCACATCGTCAGCTGTGAGCACGGTCTGACCGGACATGTTGCTGGCACTGGTGCCTCCAGACAGGGTCATCACCGCTCACTTTACTTCTGGAACAACCCAAGGTAAGAGCACGGTCCGATCAGATGACGACCGGTGACTATAAATGCAGGTCAGTCCCGGCCTGCCAGGAAAACTTAAACTTTAGAAAATATTTCTCCAGTCCGAAGGCTTCTTTACACCTCTTCTCCTTTCCACTGTAGCTATTTCCTCGAAACCTAAGCGTGGTTTTGCACCGAGGAATCAAGATGACACATGCTTTGAAAAGCAGGCTTTAAGGACTGTCTGATAGATTACTTTTCACTTAAAGATATAGTATCAGCCGCGTCACGTGATCCGCCGACGTCAGAGGTCGCGCTGTTATACCGCTGAGCTGAAGTTGTTTCATGGATTTGTCAACAAAGGGAACAACAGTAACATCGCCTCTGTTCGTCCGTCATAGACCATTTAGCGGTGGTGGAGGGGAGAAAATCGGCCTGCGTGATTGAAATCATCTCCAGAGCTGACGTGCATTCACTCGCCCGCGCTAAACGCAAACTTAACTTTTCTTAGGTCAATTAATATTGAAAGCTGCTGAACGAAAACGTCTACAGCTAAGTTAATTGAATCTCTTGCCATTTATATTGTGTGCTCGAATACTGCATGGTTAAACGAACAATTTTAAATATTGTAGCTACTTGTATTACAGTTCTTTATAGAATTCAGTTTGGGGAAAAAAAGGCTACACGATTGTTTCTTTAGATGTAGCAACACTGATTTTGTTAGGTTGAAATAAGTACAACAACAATGGAAATCTCTAAAAACAGATCTTTGTAGAGGTGCTAACGACCCTCATCATGGCTCGTGTTAACATATGAATTAAGTAGGAAATGAGCGCGCGGGTAAATGCAGAAGCCATTCACACGCGCACAGGTGAGCGACGCATGTGGGATATTCCCAAGAAAAAGAAAGCGGAGAGGGAATATGTAAACTCTTATAACATTTCCTGGATCGTTTGAGAAAACGCTTCTCAGTGTGCTTCGTGGGAACTGCAAGGTTTAATTAGCCTATACCGTTTTATTTGTGATTTGTACTTGGTCGCTTTTGTTTCTTGTAACATCTGAGAGATTAAACATTTATGTGATTGTGATTTTCGTCAATGTACAGAAAAAAAGTTCCTTGTTTAGTTTCATTACGTATTTAACCACATATTCCACGTATAGTCTTATCGATCTAGCTTGGAATATCTGCCCAGTTGTAATGAAAATAAAGGCCGATGTAATTGACACTCGAATCAATTATTCTCACCACCATTCTATTAGAGCTTACAAAATAGACTATATCAATTTCGTAATGGAGAAAACTGCTAGAACTGTTAGAAAGCAATTTGTAAAGCTCCATTCAGTGAATCGCGTATCTCTGTATTTTGGTGCAGGTTTTGCAGCACTGCTCTCAAAATAGCCAACTGTGCTGCTATATAATTCTACTGAATCGAATTATTAATTATTGTCAATAAAATAATAATAATCATGGTGATAACAATAATACAAATTAATATTATTACTTAGTATAAAAAAATATATGTTTTTTTGGTATAAAGTATAGGGAGTTAAATACTGGTTATATTATATTTTCAGTAGCTATATTTCACTTGTTTTTGTTTAAATCTAATCTGCAAATAGGCACCACCTTTCACCTCGACCTTTACCACCTTTAGCCTGCTTACCATCCTTCCAATTCTCAGAGGAACGCTTGCTTGTGCTACATCTTTGAAGCGTTTTTTTTTTTTTTGCATGGTGAATGAATGAGATTAATTGAATCATGTCTTATTAATGGTGTTAAAGAGCTCAGAGAAGCATACAGTGGCCCGTGTGATGTCTCGTTTATCAATACGGGCTACTTAGAAGATGAAGTCGGAGCAATCTAAAACCAATATTTGCTAATAATTGTTTAATAGTTAAGGGCCTATACATATTTCGTTATTACTGTAGTAGATAAATATTTTGAATAATATTATAGGAGTCCACTTAGTTCAACAAACTCCAAACATCTGCTGATTAATTGCTTTAGATTGTAATTGTAATTGTGCTATTGTTCAATTCAAAATAGAAACGCATGCTTAGGCCGGGTTGTTCGCTTGCGTTGTAGCGCTGCATGTTGCAGAATGATGAAGGGTTTTGTCAGCGGCTTAAAATGTAAAAGGCCATATATCTCGAGTCGGTGCGCACTGAAAGACATTGTGGATGATATCGCCCAAAAGGAGATCAAATTCGTCCTCTCTGTGATCTTTTGAAGCTCTGTAAATCCGGCTTTATACCTTCGCAGTTTGTTAATGAAATGCACATTTAAGCACACATGCACGGCTTAACCCGACAAAACCTTTTAGAATAATAAGCTAACTCTTTCCAGCATGAACCTATTAGGGAGACGCAGGCATAGCAGGTGACGGTGCGGATACAGTGGCTGAATGTGATTACCCAGCAAGGTCAGAAACAAATAGCTCACAAATAGCCAAGCAGGATCGAATTTATGCCTAATTAAATCGCTGAAATAAAAGAGATAGAAGGGAAAATTGAAGGGCGTAATGGGGAACGTGTCCATTCAGGGGAGAAGGGATCTGCTGAGCAGAGGAGGAAAGGATGTTGCTAACCCAGATGAACACTGAACTTGAACTACGATTATGCCTCGCATTTGAAGGGTATATGAATGATGCACGGACTCAATAAAATAAATGGTTTAATATATTAATTAATATGACATTTCATGATCTGAATAAATTAAACATAGGGTAATTATTGTCAATATTGTTTTAAATCCTTTTAAAGTTTTTGATTTCATTTTTTGTTGTTTTGGAAAATGTCTTTTATCAACATTTTGTCCTGACTCGTACTTATCTAAATCGACATAATGGTACTGGGTGTTTGATTTGACATGCTGTTTGTATGCACAGCAAACTATACTGTTCAGTCATAAACGTGTAATATATTTTTGATATTAATACAAATAAAAAGATTATTAAAGAATAAATTATTCTGTACTTCGTTGTAATGCTATTTATTTCGTTAGCGTCTCATCTTTTGCAAAGCTGGTAGTGTAAAAACGAGTTTATGTAGTATATAAGCACAGTTGGGTGTAAGCTTGTACAACTGTAATAAATTAATTACTTTGTTAGCGAGCTATTAACCCGGTGTAACCAGGTGTGGTGTTCATATTTGTGTTACCCCATAGGTCTGGTGGACCCACTGCAGTTTTGGGTTTTTCATTCAACACAATAAAAAAATATATGTTAAAATACAGATGTTTACTTTATCCCGATTACAAGCAATAGAAACAGCATAAATGGAAAAAACACGTGCCCTTTACCTTTGTTAGATCACATTTATTAATTAAATTGCGACAATCTTGTGCGGAAATGGAAGGGGCAGAAACACAAACTCTCTCTCTCTCTCTCTCTCTCTCTCTCTCTCTCTCTCTCTCTCTCTCTCTCTCTCTCTCTCTCTCTCTCTCTCTCTATCTCACACACACACACACACACACACTAATAGCAGGTCCAGACAATAGAAGAACAGAGTGAAGGTACACACAGGACCTAACATTTTCACTCTTATAAGCTCGACCCGAAAATCCTATGTATAATATAAATGTTATGGAGGTGTACAGTGAGTGGTCATTGAACATTTGTACTGATCCATGTTCTTCACAGTTAATGAAAAAATGCAAATGAGTCTGAGTTTGAAAAATACAAATAGTAATTAATAGTACTATAATTTTTCTATTGATAAAAAAAGTCAAAACGGGTTCCACAGACCCTAACACAAGGGTTAATTACGGTTATTGTTGCAGTTATTTTACGTCAACTCCGCATTATCAGCATGTCAGATTTAATAAAAAGGAACAATTTGCAGGAAAACTGTTCCTCTCATCTAGAAAGGGAAGTGTCCACGTCATACTCTGGTTAAAAAATGACTTTTAATTTAAATGCAATCCTTAATTGGATTTTCTACGGTCGACACCGTGATTCCCCAAGGCTATACCCACCAGAAGGCAGGGGTCTCCGTTTTTCTCTCTGAATTCACCATTTTCACCCTCTTGAAGAATCCACTCTATCACCCTGCAACTTTCTGTCAAACAAAATGATCCAACTCATTTTTAACAGTCTCCTTTGTAGTATCATCCTGCAGGTTCCTATCATTACAGCCAAACCAAAAAATCTGTGTTATGCTCCGCAAATTCAGTTGAACATAACATAATTCTACAAAATGGTAAATGACAACGGTATCAAAACACAATTTAAAAAATAATGAGCAGGTGAAAATCAATGGACGAATAACTGCGATTTGAGCTATCATCAATGGGGAATAATAAAAAAGGTGTCAAAATAATAAGGACCATGCATTTGAAAATTAATATGAAATCATCAATATTGGTAATCTAATTGTATTTAAAAAAAAATTTTTGTGAAGTAAAATATTCCATTTTATAATAACATTTTCTGAACAAATGTTTTCCACACACAATACAGAATTCCATCAAATGTCTTTATGAATTCAAATGTATTATTTAATGAATAGCCTAATGCTAATTTAATTGTTCTGAATATTATGATTTTTCTCTTTCTGCAGCTGGGAGTAGAATTAAAAGTGTTGCACGTAAGTAACTGCCACAATTTCCTAACTGATTTCCTCAAACCTAATTAATGAATTCTGGTATCAGTTCCTATCAGTACGGAGAATCTCTGGAATAAAACTCATTCCCCTATATGATAATTACATTTCTGCTTGTTTGTTGTTTTAGATTAATGTGAAGCCTATAATAGTTCATCCTTGATGCATATGTAATTTTTTTCCGCTAAACCCTAATTAACGTAGTGCATTTTTATAGTTCATTTTACAAAATTATCTTTTGATATCGCTTTATGTTTGATATGGTGGGATCTGGCCCATGATGTCGAAGATGGGTGCAAAGATGAAGCCATCAAACAGATTAGCATGCCAATGCACATATAGTTAAGTATGTGTGATGTTACTCGCTACGTGTCATTGTTATTTAGATGAAGACTGAAGTAGCACATTAGCACGATGAGAGGGTGTTATTTAGGTTTTGTCTTAATAAAACTAGTACGAACTTCCTGCTTAACGCAAGTTCGTTTTCTTTTTCACGTCTAAGTTGTATTCTTTATTTCTGATAACCGCGTTATTCTCTCACCGAGAGGAACACACAATATTCCCAATTTCCATTCGTTACAGTAATGGAAAAAGTAAATAAAAAGTATATTTTCATATTCAAAACATATTAACTTGTACCTATTAATATAAAATCTGGTCAGTCAATTTTTTCACGTTAATTTAAAAGACAACCAGAGCTTGCTCTTGTAGAGGGGGTTTTAAATAATACATTTTTTTCTGTACCTATGAGGAAAACAACTGTGAACTTCGATAAAAGATTTATAATTATTTATTTGTTCTAAATGTAATTGTTATATCTTCCTGACTCATGGTCTCAATCAGACTTTCCAGTATTGATGCTTCAATCGCTTTAGCCATAGCTTTAGAGCTAATTAGCTTGCTTGTTATTCAGTCAGAATCCGCGGTTGAGAAAATTACCGCCACCACGCAAGTGGACTGAGTAATTGAGTGGTGTCACATGGGACTCTTCCAAGACACATTGATAATTGTGGGGAGCTCCATATTCATATAATCTCGCGAGAGTAATTCTCTATAATTAGCTATTCACTGAAGTTACACATTATCGCTGTAGTCATTTCCTATTCCCCTTTCTATTAGTAGTAAAAAAAAAATCGAATTCTCACATCATAAATTTAGCACACTGTAAACATTTTTTATCATTAGGCCAGTATGTTATTCTGTTATTTCAACTTGAATGTTGGCTAATTCAATTCAAAGTAGTTTAAAAGGTGGGATAAACTCATCACTGCAGGTTGTCCCTTTTCCATCACTTTGGCTTTAGGCTACTTTTAAGTAACTCTTAAATTGTCAATTTTAGTTTTTTTTTTTCATATTTAAATTTTGACTGTTTCCATCCTGCTCCTCTAAGATTTTGATGCCACAATTGCATGACATCCTGAATTGTATCACATCCAGACTGATAAAGTATTAAAATGAGTAACTGCAAACCGCAGCATTGTTGTGTATGATGATGTTCACTGAACACTGTTTCCAGAAGGAATAGATGTCCAGAGTCGATGCAATCAATGGCTTCAATTCATTAAGTCTACTCAAGTGTATGTCTTAGGTGGGCTATGGCCCTTGTCATGAGCTAATAATTCTTCCATTTGAGTCTCACAACTTCTCTTTTCAACAAATGCCTCGGGCTATAAATACTAATGAAATATCTTTGTCTAATCTGATTTTGCTGGTACACTTGCAGTTATGGCTGAACTTTCCCACGAGATGGGCTGATTGAAGGGTCTCAGATCCTATAACTGAAGGGGGAAAACATTCAGAGCATTTCCATAATTACCCAATTGGCAGCCTAATGACCTTCCAGAACAATAAAAAGATCTCTTGTTAATTCCATCTTGCATGCTGATATTCACTAGATTCCTATCTTATATTTTGAGAGTTCACAAGATAACAAGTGTACTTTTTTTTTTGTGGCCAGAGAACGGTCCATTCAATTATCCCCTGCACATCTCTTGCCAGCAAATGAAAGAGATCTGCTTGTCGCCTTCATCTCAAAGTTAGGTAATTTATAGCCTTCTGGGGTTTCAAGCATTTTGAATGGTGAGACAGAAATGAAGAGCAGAATAATTAAAAAGATCACACGTCCCCTGCCAATGTAATTATGACCGCCTTGCAGAGTCTGCATTCAAAAAAGTATAGTCTTCTGTTCTTTGGGTTTTCATATGTATAGGCTAGAGTTTCTATTTTTATTTATTACCCCTGAAATATTTTAAGACATTCCTAAATATTGCACGTAATGTCTGAAGAAGTTTTCTCAGAGTGCTGTAGCCTACATAATTAATGTAATTCTCATAACTATAATATTAGTATTTGTGTGCTCCTAAAACGCACCAGATTGCCAGCGCCGCAGCGAATGCTTCACACGAGCTGTTAATGTTGATGCATTTGCAGGGAAACTGTGCTACTGGTAATGATCTTGAGGTTACGATATTATTTTCTGATACACTGTAAGACATTCAGCCGTCTACAGTTGTGTTAAAGATCAACAAAGAATATAGAACCAATGTATTGTGTAACTGTAAACTACAAATGTCTGTTGACAGGAGGTGCAAAATTGCTCATGTTTTTTGCTGACTGACAGCTATTCACCGGATATCTGTAGAGCAATATGATTTAGACAATTATTGATAGTGCATTATATGATTTAAAAAAAACATTTTGCTGATTGATTACTATTTGTTTATGGTTGAACTACAATAACTTTTTTTTTTTTTGGTTATATTTGTAGTAAAACCATGGTTGATGGTATTTTAAACCTGACATAAATAAATCCTGCTATCTGTGTAGTTTTTAATGGCTTTGTTTGCAGTTTTAGTGGCCCATTATATGTCACACTCGATTAACAAGAAGTCTTAAAAGGATCTTTCTCAGCTCAGACAAGGTGGATGTATTGGATTGTACTGGGTTGAGAACTCCTTGTATACAATGCCAAATCTGAGGAAAATAACTTGTTCTTTCTTAATTTACACCTTTGGGGTGGGATAAATAAAGAAAATCAAAGAAAACAAAATGAATTTTGTTTCTTTGAATATTTTTTTAGGTGGATGGAAATTGCATGGAAGTTATGGAACAGACTGCTGATATTAAATGCAAATACCACACCAGCAGTTCATGGCAACACTGGACTGATTCACTATTATGTGCCATCTTTTGGCCAAAATGGGAAATAAGAACAAAAATGATCCAAAGGTCTTTATAAATCTTATACATGTGTAGGTCTTTATTTAGTAATCTTTCTAATTTGAGAAAAAAAAATTAAATTCAAGTTTGTTTGTATAGTGTTTTTACCGATACAAAAGCAACCTTAGGGAGCGTGATGGATTATACCGTGGTAGAAGACTAGTTAGGTACGCAGGAGCTAAACCATTAAGGGCCTTATAGGTAAGTATTATATTATATTTTTGTAACAAAACAGAAAAATCATTTTTAAATTTCGATGTACATGTTTCTTATATTACATTGCTGCACATATTTCTCGTAAACACTATTTTCTTAAAGCAAACTTTGCTTCACTCTCAAACCTCAGTATGAAAAACTGGTGTAACTTTGTGAATGGCTGCTAATGGCCTTGTGCTGGGTGTTTTTCATGTTGTTCCCAGTTGAGTGGTCTTCTGTTTAGTGCAGGAACTTGTAGGGAATCAGGCTATTTGTATTATTTAAACACATAATAAAATCATCAAAGCACGGTGGCAAATTGTCATTTGGAAGTCAGGAACCTTGCCCTGGAATCCCGCGGCTCTCAATAGCCCAGCAAAGGACTTGCTAAATGACTAAAGGGACCATGTGACTTGACTTGAGATGGGGCTCAGAACAGCAGATTTAATTATCATGTTAGAATTCTGCATGAAAACAATCTATACTAGAAATTAGAACTATTCCTGTCAGATGACTTGCATCTGCGAGTAATTCTATTTGGGACAACCGATCCCCTTCTTTGAATGTTATCAAATGTTTACAAAGTGCTTAATCTGGTAAATGGAATCAGTGAGGCCTGCAGTAATTGTGTGCCGGCGTCAGCACCCAGGATTCACCGCCTGGATCCCTTGATCTTTATGAAGGGCCCAAAAAGGCAGATCAATACATGCATTGATAAATAAATCTAGGCTTTAAAGAACCAAAATGCATTTTTTTTTTCTATGTGTGTGCTTCTTTTTGTAGAATCATTACTTTTTTGTGTCACCTACTAAGTGGTCTTTTCTGCCTTCTAGGGATATATGTGAACTGATGGTTTGTGTCCCATAATAGAATTTCATCACTATTTTGAATTGTGTTAGTTGTTCTTTTGGGCTTCTTCTATATTTTATGATTATGTATATCACAGATAGGCTATGTTCTGAACATATATGTGCAAGCTCGGTTAAAAGATGTTTAGCAGTTTCTGGAATAAGTGCTCTTTTTGGTCTTTTAAATTTTTGCTCTACAAAGCTTTCATTCTTTCCCCAGTGTTGCTCTTCTTTATCATCCTGCCTTGGGGCAACAATGTAGAGCCCCCCCTTCTACCACCACTTTAGTCTGTGAAAACTACATATTAAATTTGCCTGGCATAAGTCACTACTACCGTGGCCGGGAAGTGCAAATCAGCTAAATTCCTCACTGGGCTATTCTTCCATTCTATGGACACACATCTCACACAAAGAAAGCTAGTGAAGCATAACTTTGAGGAAGTTACATATATTTTGGCTATGTAATGTTGTTTTGTTCCAATTTATGTGCCGGATGTTCCATTTTTTTCCTTCTTGGCACTTGATGCTTCACGGATCTCTGGTTATCGCATAATCTATTCAATTTCAAAAGCAAAAATGATTATTTTATGATTATTTGATTATAAGTGCAATGCAAATATTTTCTATTAATTATTAATTACTAAAAAAACTGATTTGATATGAACTCAACTAGGTGACTCTGTGTCATTGAATAATTTATCAGTTTATTAGAAGAAAATGTAACACTGTGAATAAGTGAAGGAACTATTGCACACTTGTTTATTGTACACATCACAGAGTCACAAGGTCATTAGCAGTGTGAACAGAGCGAAACACAACAACAGAGGTGTCATTGTTTCTCACTGAACTCTATCACCATTTAGATTTGACACCGAGATTTTCACAGTTTGCTTGTAGCCATGTTTAGTGTTATTCATAGTTTGAGCATCTACAGCATTTATTTTTCATTTAGATACGCATATAAGAATGTCTCTTAAAGTAGCTTCTGTATGCATGTTTTACTCTCTAAAAAAACAGTAGTACTGTTGAAAAGTGTGCACACTCATTCAAAAGTGTCTTTTTGGTGACATGCAAGACTTCAAACCTCATTCTCCGCAAGCTGGCATTCATCCACCCCCATTAATGAGTGCAACCCCCACATCTCAAAATCCAGTTAACAACAAATGCATAGAATTGCAAAAGTACACCCTACTTTTTATTTCTGTTTCAGTAATCCTCTTGATCTGTCAAAATAAAGAAAACATTGCTACTTCTTTTATTCTTACTTTCACAAGCACTATATACTTATATATAATATTGTGTTACAGTGTATTATGTTTTATCAGTGCCCACATTTTTATATGAAAGGTAATTTCTAGTAAAACGTTTTGGAAAAAAAGTGGACATTGTACGTTCTTCTGATGCCATCAGTCTTTCAGATAAAATTTCCTGAAACTCCACATTAATTAGTAAATGGCATTTAGAAGTTTTTGTGACCCATGAGAAAAGATTGCAAATTTTAAATTGTGTCCTAGGTACTATTTCCACTAGGTGCAATCTGTTTTTTTGTTTTTGTGGACACACATGGGTCAATCACAGAAAGATGGCCGACGTGTGTTAAGATTGGAATTGTTGACTGTGAGTTGTTTCCCATTCCTAGTGGGATCATTTGTTTTATCTGGTGAAGGTCTTTGTTTCCCCAGTGCTAGCAGGACCAGATTAAGAGGTGCACACTGGATGGATGACTGCCGGATGAATGAAAGATTGGCGTAGCTGTCTGCTTATTTACTCTTAGCCTGTCAGAGCAATAAACCCATTGGAGGTTTTATGTGTTTGTTGTGATGTTTTCCCTTTGTTTTTGTGTCTCAGCGTTGCTCCCCAGTCAAATTGATTAGTGAAATTTCAATGATATTATTTGTGAGAAAATGTATTTAATTCATTTGTCAAACACTTGGAATTGTGTCTATGTACAAAGAACATCTTAGTCAACTTCTCAGATATCAGACTGACGCAGAAAAATGTTCATATTTGTAAAACTTATTGATATATGTATATTCATAATGACTATTCATAATATTGTGGGAGCTTTGGTGCAGTGATTAAAGCATTGTGCAGGTTTGAATCTGTCCCATTACATGTTTTCATTCCATTTTCTCTGCATCTACCCATTTTCTAGTCTAACTATGCAATAAAGCGGCCCAAGAAGAAGCAAAATGTGCAGTTTTAGTTCTTTGAAACCTCCTTGATCACTCCTCAAACATGTGCCTGATTATCTTCACTTCAGCAAAATTACAAGCATTAAAAAGTTCTGAATGTTTAATACCTTTCTGGTTGTTTTATGAGTATGTTTAAGAAAATATCACGATAATGTTAGCCAATATTTGAAACTGGATACATAGTTATAAATGTATGTCATATAATAATATTAATTCATTACATGCAAGTTTTAATTTCATGTAAATATAGCTGGCTGACATGGCTCAAGTTACCCCTAACATTGGGGTAAGTTGGGCCACTGGACCGTCTTAGTTCAAGTAGTCATATTTCTATGGCCCTGAGGTTCTGTTGTTTTCTGAAAAGCTGAGATGGAGCGCAAACAAGAGCCTGGAAGAAATCGAGACAGACAATTCCGAGGGGGTCGGTTGCCACCAACATTGTGACAAGTGTGAAACAACTTCCCAGCCTTGTTTATTGCTGGAGAGCAGCATGCCTTTAGGACGGAGAGGTCCGTGTTTTGGACAGGTCAGGGGGCAGGACTGTGCCAGATGAAATACTTCAAACAGCTTTAGATTGCCTGCGTGACATACACATACACAGGGGTTAGGTCACTTAATAGATATTGATCCATATAGGTACTTTTTCGAGAAGTTGTTGTGTGTGACAGCTGAGAAAGATAAAAATAAATGATGGGAAGGGTGATCTTTTCTTTCACCCTGTCTTGACTTGACCCTTGCAGCCTAAGGCCTGCAGAGAAGGACTGAACAATGAATTAAAAGAGAAACAGTATTCATGGTATGAATTTGATGTTTGATCGGTTTTCTACTGTTGAAAGGTTTGTGATGAAATGATATTTTCCTTCAGCACGGATGAGTCAAATTAAATAAAAATAACAGTAACATTTATAATATTGCAAAAGATTTTTATTTCAAACAAATGCATTATTTCTAACTTTCTGTTTAATCAAAGAATCCCGAAAAAGACAGGGTCACAATTTCCACACATTAAGAAGGCACAACATTTTCTTTTTAGCTATGATATGAAATCAGTATATTAGAATGACTTCTGAAGGACCACTGAAGACTGGAGTACTGGCTGCTGAAAATTCTACTTTACCATCACGGGAAATAAATAAATAAAACTATATTAATATATTTGAATATTTATTTTAAATATTACTATATATTTGGTACTTTTTGACTGTATTTGTGTTCGAAAAGATGCAGCTTTTTCATTACTGACTTGAGATTTATTTCCCAGAAGATGAATCACTACATGCCCTGTCAGTGGTTGTGGTCATTGTACATCCACCACACTGCAGTCATCTCTTACTCACACAAACACTCAATTCTTGTGCCTGTGAGCTGGTGTTTATCAAGTCTAAATGAAAAGAGACCGGTTATGTCATGCCTATATGACAACCGTTTGACATGAAATGCAGTTGGCAACAAGCAGCAAACTCTTCAGACTCTATTCTAAGTTCATTTTGAACAATTAATCCAGGCCATGAGGGATCTTAAGTGGTAACAGCAGATAGGTTAATAAACTCTTTGTATTATGCTTTGTGAAATACATATATTCTTGATTCTAAAAAATCATTGGGGTGAAGAATGCACTAATGATTTTGATAAATAGCATGTTTAAAATACTGCATTTAATTAGTTCCTATATACATTTCACTTATAGGTTTTCAATATGTAAGTTTAATTACTTTTCCATTTAATTCCATTTATGCTTTTTAGACTTTAACTGTACTGTTCGGGACACTATTAATAGGTCATATTTAGTGGAAAGTTCTTACAGTTGTGCCAAACCCTTTTGAGAAGATTTGTTGCATGGTGAGGAATTAAATTCAGGCCATTTTAACTAAGGTGGTGCAGAATGGAAATTACAGACAGCATGTTATAGGTCACCGTTAAGGTTTTTTATTCTTTAGTTGGTAGTTCTTTAACATTTGATGGCATTTGAAATCTTAATCACGTGTTAAGTTGAGGCCATTTGTATGTTAATGGTTCAGTGGCATGCAGTCCATGGATGTGTGTGGATGAGCAACTTTCGAATCATCACACTGGGTCATTGACTGCCGGAGAGTGAGTGAGTGAGGGTGGCGTGGGTGTGTGATCTCACAAAGACCTATAGAGCTTTCTGTCACCTCTCTACAGAGCTGCTGTTAATTCTCGTAAATTATACTTATCAGGAAACAGTTAGAAGAATATTGTTATTCTAATGGATTCCGTTGTGTTTCATTGTGTTTCTTCACTCTTCATTCATAGCTTAGACTGTTAAGCAAAAAGTAGGCAAAACTCCTCACTGCAAATCTCTTAATTGTCTTGTTTTCCAGTAAAAAAAAAAAAACCCCTAATTGATACATTAATGGTAAAAGGGGGAAGTCATTGCCTAATGGTTAGAGAGTTTGACTCCTAACCCTAAGGCTGTTGGTTCGAGTCTCGGGCCGGCAATACCATGACTGAGGTGCCTTTGAGCAAGACCCCTCACCTGGCGCCGCAGCATAAATGGCTGCCCACTGCTCCGGGTGTGTGTTCACGGTGTGTGTGTGTTCACTGCTGTGTGTGTGCACTCTGGATGGGTTAACAGCAGAGCATGAATTCTGGGTATGGGTCACCATACTTGGCTGAATGTCAAGTCAATAAAAAAAAGAAAGAAAATTTGACAGTAAGGAAAAGTAATTTCTTAATCTATTTTCTCACATCACATCATCATCATAAGCAGCATTTCTTTTGTTTATAACAACAATTATTGTTATTATTTGTGATAGCAGTATTCTAAAATATTTTTCTTAACAAATTGACATTGTGTATTATTATTTATTATTATTATTATTATTATTATTATTATTAGAAGCAGTAGTATAATTATTTTGTAGTGTTGCACTTTTCCTCCTACAAAATCCTGCAAATGTAATTGCACACAGCACCTTGAACAGAAAAGGTGGAAGCTGGGCATGTTTTGTACAAATGTTTAGCGTATTAGCATACACAACTGTAATTAAACCATAATTAGGGAGAAAAATTAGAGTCTGATGCAATGAGCCTGAGTGTGCTTGCCTGTTTTTCGGCATCTTCTTGTTTATCTGGGGAATAGAGGTTATGAAATAAACATTACTGAGTGCTGAATTGTTATCATTACCTTGGAAAGCAAATAGGTGCTGTGCGATTAGGGGAGGCGGGATTTGGTGTGTGTGTGTGTGTGGGTGGGGGGGGGGGTACAGAGCTGAAGAGGGAGTTGGGATAAATGAATGTGAGAAATGAGAGTGGAAATTAGAGGGGGATTAGTGTTGATGCTAATGAAGCAATTAAAGAGTAAAGCGCTTCACTTGGGTGCCAGGTCCCACTATCTTCTCACCACCTGATATCAGATCCTGCTTCACAGATATGGTTTAATGGAGAAATTAGGGGAAACAAATGTGTTTGCGTGTGTCTATTAGTGAGCCACTTTTCACCTTAGCACTACAGACCGCATTTAGGAGAGAAAAAGAAATAGAGAGACCCCTCCTCGGATTGAAGTGATTGGGAAAAAGTAAGGAAGGATGAAAGGGGGGAAAAAAGGAGAGTGCGACCGGGTCTTCTTTGCTGACCCGTCGGCTGTGTCATAATGAAGACTTGACAGAAAATTTGACAGTAAGGAAAAGTAATTTCTTAATCTATTTTCTCACATCACATCATCATCATAAGCAGCATTTCTTTTGTTTATAACAACAATTATTGTTATTATTTGTGATAGCAGTATTCTAAAATATTTTTCTTAACAAATTGACATTGTGTATTATTATTTATTATTATTATTATTATTATTATTATTATTAGAAGCAGTAGTATAATTATTTTGTAGTGTTGCACTTTTCCTCCTACAAAATCCTGCAAATGTAATTGCACACAGCACCTTGAACAGAAAAGGTGGAAGCTGGGCATGTTTTGTACAAATGTTTAGCGTATTAGCATACACAACTGTAATTAAACCATAATTAGGGAGAAAAATTAGAGTCTGATGCAATGAGCCTGAGTGTGCTTGCCTGTTTTTCGGCATCTTCTTGTTTATCTGGGGAATAGAGGTTATGAAATAAACATTACTGAGTGCTGAATTGTTATCATTACCTTGGAAAGCAAATAGGTGCTGTGCGATTAGGGGAGGCGGGATTTGGTGTGTGTGTGTGTGTGGGTGGGGGGGGGGGGTACAGAGCTGAAGAGGGAGTTGGGATAAATGAATGTGAGAAATGAGAGTGGAAATTAGAGGGGGATTAGTGTTGATGCTAATGAAGCAATTAAAGAGTAAAGCGCTTCACTTGGGTGCCAGGTCCCACTATCTTCTCACCACCTGATATCAGATCCTGCTTCACAGATATGGTTTAATGGAGAAATTAGGGGAAACAAATGTGTTTGCGTGTGTCTATTAGTGAGCCACTTTTCACCTTAGCACTACAGACCGCATTTAGGAGAGAAAAAGAAATAGAGAGACCCCTCCTCGGATTGAAGTGATTGGGAAAAAGTAAGGAAGGATGAAAGGGGGGAAAAAAGGAGAGTGCGACCGGGTCTTCTTTGCTGACCCGTCGGCTGTGTCATAATGAAGACTCTCTCAAAGCCAACAGTTCAGAAACTCCTTTGTCCTCCTAAAATAGGCTTTAATTTTTAACACAAACTTGCACTTAGGTATGCATGAACTTTGCTAAAACCCAAAGACATGTGTATAATAGGGGTGTAATGGATGGCGGCCATGCGCTCTGTTTAATGATGTCAGGTTTTTCTGCCGGGTCCCTGATTGTGGAGGGCCTGATGTAAATTTAATTTGGAGTGATGTATGGGGGGGAGGGGGTTACGAGATGGCCTTGTCGCAGCAGTATGGATGGGCGTGCGTGTGTATGTGTGAAGAAAAGGTTCAGTGAGGCCCAATGGACTCTTTTGGAAGCAGCTGGATCCTTGTGTCCCTGCCCTGTCAACAGAACCTCCTTAACCAGGATTGATAACGTTGGTCAGCTTGCTAATCCGCACAAACGTTTACCCCGCACAATGTGGAGGGGAGGGACTGATGCATTTGGTTACCAATAGGAGAGCAAGGTTTTACTGCTATGAGGCAAATCACACCCTTTTATTCTGTTCCCAGGTCCCTCGCTCTCCTCTGTCACGCATCCTCCTCCTTTTCTTTACAAATGAACTGAAGTCAATGTTTCTGTTCTGCTTATTACCATCGTTATTATTCCTTTTACATGCTTTTGTTATATCCATTGGACTCTGATTGTCTGGATCATCTATCTATCTATCTATCTATCTATCTATCTATCTATCTATCTATCTATCTATCTATCTATCTATCTATCTATCTATCTATCTATCTATCTATCTATCTATCTATCTATCTATCTATCTATCTATCTATCTATCTATCTATCAGAGCGTCCTTATTAGTAATAGTTAACCTAAAAACATAAATAATCTTAGTCGTATCTGGTCCGTTATTATTATTGTTATTATTATTATTTAAACATTTATTCTTCACAATTGTGCTTCTCATATCTTTTCAGGCATGTTTATTTACACACACACACACACACACACACACACACACACACACACACACACACACACACACACACACACACACACACACACACACAAACACACACACACAGATGTATTTATATATATATAGTCACAATTTGCTACTGTGAAGAGCACCGAGTGAGGAATGAGAAATAAATAAATGAATGAAAATAAAAAAAACAAATAAATACAGCAAAATCATGAACACAAATAGGTAGGCTAGTTTTCCATATTTCGATTTTTCAATTTCTAATGACATCACTGTCACACTAAAGTACCATTTCAGTGAACCTGTGAGATGGCAGTGAGCCCGGAGCTTTCACCCTTAGATTCCATTTTATTATCCTTTGTGTTTAACTAAGCATTGAATGAACACTGGAGCTAATTCCAAATTCCCTGTCATCATCATTTTTAGCGAGATGTCAAGTAATAGATGCTCAGAAGAGGCTCATAGCAGGCCAAAATGAATCGTGAACATTATTCATCAGTTGGAAAGGCAAGCGTCCCTAGATCCAATTATATATATTCATTAAGTGATAATGATATCATGGTCTTTTAACTGGGAAGAAAAGAGTGTAATTGAATAATAACAGTTGTACAGTCCCAAGGGAGAGGCCTCGGCGGTGCTCGAGGGACTGACCCCGCGGGGCGGAGGAGTGGAAGGAGGGATTGATGGAATTCTATTACCCTGCTGATAGATTTATTATGAAGAGCTGAGTGGACTCGCTGCTCCACTTTGTCACTCACACTAATCAGCCACTGAAGGTTTGCAGTGAGGGATGAGAGCGTGTGCACACGTGTTCTGATTCTCCCGCTTCTGACAAAGACAAGGTTAGGAGAGGATGACAGACATGCTGTCGTCCCCCATCTCCCCTCCCCAGATTCGTCCTCTTGTCCTCTGGTCCTGTCACAAATGGGCCAGCTGAGCTTCTCGACCTCCTGGGTGAGCCCTCATTTGTTTATTAATGGTCGACATGTGAACCAGCATAAGGACATATGTCAAGTAGAGCAAGAGTCAGCCGGCGAGACGCTGTGTCGGGGAAGGACAATTTTAAATGCTCGAGAAAAAGAGGAGTTTAAGTATTGGGACAACAGAGACATTGGCTGAGCACACACTTACACTGACTTACACAATATGTACGATGACTGTCGTCCCACAATCAACATTTAGATTGCTTAGATCAATTTGTTGATTGGTTTTGTGGTCTTCAGCTTGAATATGTTTTGTTGTAATCTCTTTTGCCCACCCAAAATTTTTGAATGAATTATCTCAATGCTAAATATAGGTCCTGACCATTCCATATGTGTTTATTTTTCAGTATTATTAAGTTTTGAATTTTAAACTTTTCCCTTTGAATTTTTAATCAAAATGTGTGTGTATATATATATATATATATATATATATATATATATATATATATATATATATATATATATATATATATATATATATATATGTAAAAACTTGCTAAGTCTGTGTCAGTATTCGGTGTATATTATAATTATAATTTATAGTTATGTTTATAGTGTATTATTTGTTTGTTTTAATTTGTATTTGATTAAAAATAGGTATCAATAGCGCAATTATATTTATGTAATTAATATAATATCATGTGTGTGTGTGTGTGTGTGTATGTATAGAATACTAATTATTTGCTTTCTATTTATATGTGTATATGTTTTTACACTTTTTTTTTGTTACCTCAAAATGTTTTTTTCCCCCCAGTTGACATTTTTGCCATTTCTATTCTTGATACAATCTTAGGTTGTAATTTATTTTCTGTGTGCATGCACACATTTTTTTTTTCTTTGTTAATATGCTGTGTGTGATCCCTGATGCTGGATTTCGATTGATGGCAACATCTCAAGCACTTCATTATCATGACAACAGCTTTTGAGAGGCCTTCCGAGTCCAATTTCTTTTGCCCAACTTGCACTCTTGAACAAATGAGGATAACACAACACCCCTTGAAGAATTAATGCTCAAGGCTCAGAGGATAATGATTATGATTAGTTGTGCTTATGTGCTTTATTTCAAGAGAGGTCCATATTGATACATCCTTGAAAAGCTTGAGGACATCCCATTTGTTTCTATTGTTTTACTCAATCAGATATATTTAAACCATTAGCACATTTTATATCCCTGTATATTTTTTCACAAGCAGGTTTTGCTGTCCCAGGACATTTTTTGTTGCCAAAAGGTTAGCAGAACATTTGAAACTAGCATTTATGGAATCTTCCAGTATGATAAAGAGCATTTCCTTTAGTTGATCTTCCTCAAAGGTGGTTTGTGCAAACTTTGTCTGTTTTTGTTTCAGCTGTGTCTGTAAGACATTAGTGTGTGAGTGTCTGTGTTTGATGTTTCATGCAGTAATCACTGACAGGCCAACCAACACCTCCCAGGAAAGTGGAGCCCATCTTTCAAAACCTCAGTTTAAACATTTGTTGCCTTTGATAAAAACATAATTTATTTTCCACTAGCTTTATACTGCATGAAGATAAATATTTTGAAGCTCTAATAGGTATACATAATTTATTTATGGTAAACAACAAAGCTATTCAGATGGTTCACATGGACACCCAGCTTTTTGTTATGAGACACTGTACATTTTTAACAGTGTATGATAATGTTTATGCTGGCGGGATTGCAATTAACATAGGAAACACGCAGTATACTTGCGTTCGCTCTTTGTGAATGCTGGTTCTGGTTAAAATGCTATCAGTGCTCCAGTTTTTGCTTAGTTAAAATGAGGAAAAACTTTAAAAATAGCTGGTACTCAGATAGTATAAATCAATCAGATCATTTCCCGCGTTGACTTGATGTCATAAAGTTGCTCTTGACTAATACTGGCAAATGAGATCTCACTGCTAAATAAATAATTTACAGATGTCCAAATCTGTTCAATATGCCATCTGTCATTGAATTGATGATGTTCAATTATTATTTCCCTTGCCTGTTTGATCCTGATCACTATGGTGGTGTTTAAATTGGTCTCTTCATGCATTTTTACTGATTGGGAAAGGGCCAAGTGTAAATGAACTCCAAGATAAGTTTGTGTTGTAATTTGTCCAGTATTTTATATCATCTTCAATACAAAAATAAAACTTTGAGTTACCTGAAAGGCCATGTTTTTTTTTTAAACATTGGGGCCAGAGTTTCATACCCAACATGTATTGCAGCTTAGTCTTTGTGTAGAAATGAACACATATGCAATCTTTTTCTCACTGGCTCTAGCTTGCACCTCGCTCAATTTTTACATCCTCTGTCTTCCCAGCTGAAGTGGATCAATACTAAAGAATGGCTGTGCTTCGATGGCATGTAATCATCTTGTTGGCTGCTTTGACACTGATCCTCCATTATAAGCCAATGAAGCATACTGGACAGACATTACATGGGGATTGTTCTCACTATTGTCTGATGTTAAACCATACTGCATGATGTTTTGTGAGTGAAAGAAAAAGGAATAACGAGATAATTTAATTATTTTCATCATATCAGTGTATTTGAAGTCATTAATTATGAACTGTAAAAATACTATTAGTGAACACATACAGCTCAAATCTCTAACTGTGGATGATGATTTAAGTCTCATTTGATCTGACAAGATTAGATCACCATGGGTGTCTATCACTCTTCTGAACTCTCCAGGTGCATTCCTCCAGTCATTTTCCATGGAGCCTTAGTCCTGTGCTGCACCAGCAAAATATAGAGCCCCTAACCTCACCTGAGGGAACAAGACCAAAGACACAGTAGTCTCAGTGTTGGGACCTCTGAGATTATCGACTACTCTGACCCTTCTCACACCATGTCTGCCTGACCCCAGGAGTGCCCCCAACTTCTTCCAAATCTTTTAACCATACATAACCACCCCTGTCCCCTCCATTCAATCTGGCTCTCCTCCTACAGGGCTCCATGCTGAAAATGCCACAGGACCAAGGATAGAGCCTTGTGGGACTCTGTCTAGAGCTGTCTGAGCACTGTCACGGCTGTTTGCTGGCTCCCTGCAGGCATGTTGGTGCTTGGTGCTAGGTAATGAGATTTGAGCTCTCTAATGGGATATCATTGGCGTGGGAGGGCTTGGAGAGCAATGTCTGGTTTACACTGAGCAGAAGTTAATGATGATAGTAACCAGTTGTAATTTAGTCATCAATCTCATTCCATCAATGTTTTTGGACATGCATAAATAGCCACAATTTACATGGACTTTAGTCAAAAACATCCATTATAAAACTAAATGGTTTGATGGTTGGTATTTCTTTTAACACAACAGGAATGTATGACAGCCAGTGTCTTTCCTTTTATTCATAGTTCGTCAGTCTGCACAGTGCTTAGCAACATGCAATAGTGGACCCTGCTTTGTCTTCGTTTGGGACCATTTTCACTGACTGAACAACAGAGTGCTGAAATTATGACTTATTTTTGTAGGCCAATCTGGAAGTTAGCATCACCTAAGTTACTTCCACAAAAACTCAATAGAATTTTTCTATTGATCTTTGGATTATTGCAGTCAATAAGCTATTTGACCAACGAATATTTATGATTGTCAAATGTTTTGTTCCTCATGATTTTTTTAATACATAAAAGTCACAAATGAACACAATGTTTATGAATTTTAAAGCCTAAATATAATCGACAGAAGTAAAAACTTAAACTTAGTCTATACAAAAAAATTATACCATGGCCACATGACTTCAACGCCACCACCATTAAGCTTCAGACAACTCTTTCAGTCTTTATTTAAAAAATAATAAATTTTCCCTGACAGTTTGGTTTAGAATATTTTGCAAGAGCATAACTATAAACATAATGAGGCTGTGAAAGTGGACTAGCGGGTAGATTGGATTTCCTGTTTGGCGTGATGACATTTAATGTCTTTCAACCTCTGTAGCCACTCATTTAGCCACTTATTAGCATATCCCTTTTTCAAGACATAAAATTAAGTAAAAGCTGTGTGCTAAATGTAATAACAGCAATCTTGCCAGTGTGATATTGCTTACTTGTTTTTTGTCACTTTCAATGGCATCTTTCAGGGCACAAGAGCAAACGGCAAAGACTGGCATACACCTGTAAATCCTTTTATTCAGATGCCATTTGTCTTCTGCAACAGCTCAACCTCCTTTTGACTCCTGCAAAGACATGAGCCACATTACAATTGCAAGATGAGTGACACAGAAATATCTGGCCATCAGGATAAAGTAATGTATTCTCCAGATAAGTACTTGCCCCGAGGTGGAACCCCTCTCTCGCCTCCCTAGACTGGTAGCATTGCTCCCTTCAGGTATAAGCAGTAACAGGCTTTAATGTCATTTAGCTGCAGGGTGGCCATCTCCTTATTGCCTCATGAATCCTTTTCCAAATGCCATAACATTTCCCGAAAAGCCCCCACTTTTTAAATCCAATAATTAGAAATGTCTATTTAAAGTTCACTGCTTCCGCACCAATATCAATTAAAAGCCATTTGAAGGTGATCAGTATCAATTGTCATCAAATTAAATCCATGCAGTAAAGGTCTGCAAATGTAAGGAAGTGCATTCATCTTTTGAGGAAAGGCTCATGAATCCTTAGGACCATTCTTTTTTATCTGCTACTATGCAATATAAATTTCATTAGAGCTTCAGTGCTGGTGTTCCACACCAACAGCAATCAGGTAAACTGAGTAATTTAATATGCTTTTCATTATAGTATGGACACTGTAGTTGCAACACATTTGGTTTTGTTGGACAGAAAATAATGTAATAGTAATAAAAAAAAAAAAAAAAACAGCAACGAAAAACTACCCCCCCCCATATATATACTCACATGACTACTGAAAAGGAAGGAAATGTCTTGCTATACTTTAATATATTCCTATTTCCATAGTTATTTTATTAGAGAGCATCATCTCATTAGGGTTTGATAATGATCTGTCAGGGTTGCACAGGAAGTTGATCATTTTCAAAAAGAAGCAAAAACCTTATTGTTAGGGATCCACCATCTGTTTTTCAGAGGCTTCTTTTAACATCCATCTTCTCCGGGCACCACAATAGTCTCATTGATGGCTGATTAGTCACTGATTGGCAATCAATTATAGATCTATTATAAATCATTATATTTTTCTCTGTTGATGGGGTGCTTGCATATTACATACCACATGAATCAAGTTACAAATTTGGCAAGATATGAAATCCCAAAGCTTGGGATGAAATGTGGAGTGGATATTCTGATACAATTTTTGTCATTGCTGTGGAGTCATGTTGCTGTGAGTTCTGATTTAATTAGATGCCCAGATGCTCTTGCCTCACATTTGCAGTTCAATTAAATGGTGACAAATTCATAGTGTTTCAATGCATGGTTTGGTGTTTTTCTAATTGATATTTTTTGCATGAGTGCTCTTCCTTCAGTCCTGTCGTGTCTCTGTCTAAAGGTTTGCACCGAAGCATGGAAAGAGCAGCCCGAGGTGTCACCTCTAATAAAACATTTATATCCACAGGGAAAAGCATGTCCAGTGCCGGCAACCAGAGCAAACTAAGAACTGGCAGAGGGAAGTCCTTTTGAAGTAAGTGTTTTGAAGGCGGGAAGCAATAGTGTTCATTGTCTGGAAACATTCCCCCCACCTCCCACCTCCCATCCCACCGCATGGGGGTAAGCGTTAAAGTCTCACAGTGGTAGCAGTAACTTCAAAAGCCATCCCATGAATAGGGCTGTGTGACCCCTGCCCACTACCAGCAGCTAAATTGGTAGATAAAGAATCAGGGTAATTTGTATCGACTCAATAAGTTACTATGTGGCCAAACAGGAAGGTCATGACTTCATGCCGCAACTGTGGCCCCATGGCAACTGGACATCAATGTAACATCAGTTCTCAAAACACTCCTGTTTCAGACTCGATGCACTGTCAACAAGGAGTGATTGTGCAAATAATATCAGGCCTAATAGTGGTATAGCAAGAGGGCAACAGGCAAAGGAGGAAGTGCCGCTATTTTCTGGGCATCTGCATATGTTTGTTTGAGAGAAAGGCTTTCAGCGTGAGATCATAGCCGGATGGATGCAGAAGGGGTGGGTGGGTGCGGCAGAGACAGATATGACCTGCTTCACCCCTCAAGGGAATGACAGGGAGCGGTATTCCCCCTCAGTCCCGCTCAGTTTGCTCAGATCAACCAAAATTCTCTGAGCATTAAAATCAATGTTGCCATTGTTAGGCCAAACAGTGCATTCTGACCATGGCCAATGCAAAGAATTCTCAAGGCCTTGTCTGGACGGTCCACTGGGACTTACAGATTCGATTATGAGAATGGCCAAGGTTATCTTTCACCCCCTCTGAAGAATGGGCTTCCTTGTTCCAGGCTGGGACAATGGGGTTTCTAAGTGCCATGAGAAACATGCTGAACTTTGTGCAATAATTCAAGCCTTTGATTCAACAAATGTTTTTGCGCCGTCCTCCACATCTGCAAATACCTCCGCATTTTGTGCGCTAAGGCTGAGAATAATGTGGCTTGGAGATTTTCTCACCCTGTAGGGTTCGTGCATCTCTGAGAATTTTTTTTCTTTTGAGAAATAGAAACGGGGGAAGATAAGAAAAGGCGCAGAAGACAAAGTTAAGCACGTACATAAGTTTTGCTATTTGGCTTTTGTTGTTTGAATTAAAATAAAGGTTTCCTTCTTGGCTGTCACAATCTATTAGAGGCAACCAAGAGCTGCTATCACTGCGCAGACTGGCTTTCCTGGATCTGGGAGTGAAGCTGACGGTGTGTGGAAACTAACACGGGCACTGCGCTGTGACCGCGTCACCTGCAATCAGCGCCAGCACCCGGCCAGATTAATCATGACAGTAGGCAATATTTCCAACATTATTAGAAGAGAAACCTAATATTTTGGGACATCAGGGATCTGGGTTCTGGTGTCCATCAAAGTGAGTGCCTTCATTTTATGCTCCGTGGATGGGTAACCTCAGCACTTAACCCCTTTTAGATATTTCATCGCTCTCCTCTCCTGTCTTTCAAAGCCGAGCTCAGCCCACCTTGGAGAATAAGAGACGTCTGGCTACAGTTATGCATTCAACCAACCCGTAGTATCCACACCTGTTATTCTACATTTTCCGACAGCAAAATAAGTGATTGTAAAGTGATCTGAAATTAATGTCCCCACATGCTGAACACCTTTAAGGTGCTGGGCGGCAGACCAAAGGACTGCAAGCCGTGAAAACAAAAATGGCAGCTGATTGTATGAATAAATTTAAGCACTATACAGAAGGAAGCTGTCCATGTGCAAATAACTTAAACAGCAAATGACATTCATCTCTGTCTATGCATCTGATGCATTTTACAGTAACAGTTAAAACTGAGTTGTAAACATTATTTAATGCATTAGGTATCGTGAACTAAAATATAGGCATACTTTTTTATTAATAATAATAATAATAAACGCTAGATTTATTGTTAAAATAATTTCTAATGTGATGTTAATGCCATTGTTAATCAGTTGGACCTTATTGTGAAGTAAAAATTGTCATGCATTTTTATTATTAGTATTATTATTATTATTATTTTATTTTTTATTATATTTATAATTTTTATCTAGCATGTTCTTGAGATTTGCCGTTTATTTAATTTTTTCACTTTGTGTTTAAATGAAAGGTAATCTATTCATTGATCCGTCTCTCTCACCACATAGTGCAGCTCCATGGCTGTTTTCTAGCCAGCACATGTTTGATTTGTCTGGCACAGGACGCTTTGTGCATCAACGTGTGACTGTTCATTAAGGAGACTTAGTGTGTGTAATACACCATAGCGTTTCCCCATTTATTTAATTTGTAAGGCTCTGACATCAATTGTTGAGCTTCGTTTGCCCAATCGTGGCATCAGATGTCAATGTTAATAAGGTAGTGGTGCTGTGTGTGTGTGTGTGTGTGTGAAGATGCGACCGCATGTGTTCTGGGTTGTGTTGTGCTAGGTAAAGCTGTAAAAATGCTTAATTTCAACTCCAGTGTCTAAAAAGATCAGCAAGTATAAAGCATAGAGAGTTAATACAGAAAGACATTCATTGCAGGCCATTTTGCCTTTAAAAAAATGTGTTGAATGTAATATAATCTCCATTTCCTCAGACATTTGAACTGTAGCTATATGTCTGGCAGACTTTTGCCTCTTGGGCCATTTCCCACATTCTTGACCGGGTGTTAGGACAAGACATTTATTGACCAGCCTTTTTGGTCACATATTCTGTCCTTTTAGATTTCTATCGGCCTTTTATCCCGAACGGGCTCGCGTTTTAAAACTAAACCTCATTTGAATATTAGGAGACAAAAGGATGGTCTAAACAGCAAACAGCAGCCTTCTATGTGCTGGAAAACATGACTTCATGACACATCCACATCTCAAGCCTGGACTCTTTTATCATTCACACTGGCTCTAACCATAAGCGCTTCTCGAATTTGATTAAAATGGACAAACACAATGGCAAGAGGTCTGTGGTGCACAGTAGAGGCAAAATGGCATGACTCAGTTCTCAAACGTACAGGGTCACAATTAAGAAGCTCTTTGTCACGGACAGAAAAACACCATGCTGGTGTTGTCCTCTATGAGTTCAACCCACCCACTCACAGGTCCAAGCATAATTCATGTGACAATGAAACCCATTATGTTCTTGTTATGGCAACTCCAGAAAGGATGTTCTAACAAATAAGATGGCAAGATTGTACCTTAAAAAGGAGGGAAAAGTGGGATAATTCTGTCGTTGAGGACTGATATATTTGTACCCACGCACTTTGAGTCACCTAACAAAAGATCCAGTGTTTTCTATTCTCAGCAGCTGGGCTTCAACAGAAAAACATGGAATGCTTTGTAGGCTATGGAGGAGAATTTATTCTTTGTGGAGTTTCTTGAAGTATGTTTTACCATACGCCTTTGCACGGGCTGTCAGACACAGGAGTTGCAACAGGCTAAAGAAAGTTTGAATAGATTAGCAGAGTTATTGTAATTCTGCAGCCCACTAATGGTTTAATCAGTGGGCTACAAATAGAGACTTTATTCTGACAGGCCAGAAAGGTGAATTCTGGTTTAATGAGAAGCTCTGTGTGCACGGTCTTAACTTCTGCAGGGATAATTGATGCACTCTTCCTCTTGATTTTATTTTGTGGAAGTTGCATTTTTGTAAGGACGCTAATGCAGTTGCACATTTAATTTGAGTTGAAATGCATTAGTTTGTGTGCATCTTAAGCAGAGATTCATTTATTTGGTTAACATGGTTTTTAATGACTACTACATGTGGAGCCAATGCATTGTTTACAAATCAAGTCATTTTCAAAAGTTTGGGGGTAGTGAGATTACTTATGCTCACCAATGCTAAATTAATTTGATCAAACACAGTAAAATCAGTAATATTGTCCAATAGTTTTCCAAATTAAATTATTTTTATTTATTTTAACATATAGGGCCCTATCTTGCACCCAGCGCAATTGACTTTGTACACCGACGCATGTGTCATTCCTATTTTGCACCTGCGCAAAGCGCGCTTTTCCCTCCACAGAAGCACGTCGCTAAACTAGTGAATGAACTTGCGCTCCCTGGGCGGTTCTGCGCAAAAAAGGAGGCGTGTTCCGGCGCAAACAATCCCTGGTGCTATTTTGCTGTTCCATTAGCCAATTGCGCCACTGACCAGAAAAAACCTAGTCTAAAGTCAGTGGCGCGTTGCGCGTTGTTCATTATGCTATTTTAAGGGCGCATGCTTGACCATAATGTATAGCGTGCACAACGCGCATACACTTTGCTCATGTAATCTACACAGATGCAACAGTTATTTTTGCAAATCATAAATTGTTACACTTAAAAAAATATTAACACATGAGATGACGGAAATCATTGTGGTGTGCCACGAAGATGTGAAAAAATAGGCATAAA
This sequence comes from Carassius auratus, assembly GCF_003368295.1. NCBI lineage: Eukaryota > Metazoa > Chordata > Actinopteri > Cypriniformes > Cyprinidae > Carassius > Carassius auratus. The sequence goes on along the minus strand of NC_039273.1, from coordinate 12,179,330 downwards.
TCTAGCTTACAAATTATTCAGGCTAATTGTAGTAATTAAGGATCAGACCTGTTTGAGGTCATATATGTATATAAGGACATCTGACAAACTGGTTTGTCAGAAAGAACCAGGAAAAAAAAATCGATGAAACAATTGTGGCTATTTCCTCCCACGCCTGTTTAACCGACGCTATTTTGGGTGGGTTTCTCCCATCCCCATACAACACAACTTCTCTGTCTTTCACTGCTCTTACAAGAACATCAGTCTCCTGGCTGTGAACCGCTCCTGGCGTGCGCCTGGTAAATACGCCATAATAATAGCAATCCATAATGGAACTTGCGCACCTGCTTTTAAAGGGAATGTTGGATGACGCTCTGATTGGTTTATTTCACGTTACGCCCAAACCACACCTATGAATAATGAAGCTGCTTCAGACCAACCCATTTTAGATTTGCGCCGGGCGCAAGAGCCATTTATTCCGCCGGGAAAATAGCAACAGCGCCGAGACCCGCCCACAAACTTACTTGCGCTTTGCGCTTTGACACTTGCGTTTCAGATCGTTAAAATAGGGCCCATACTGTGATTACAAAGCTGAATTTTCACCAGCCATTACTTCAGTCTTCGGTGTCACAATCCTTCAGAAATCAACCTGACATGCTGATTTGGTGCTTAAGAAACATTCCTTTACATTATTAACAGTAATTAAAATAGTTTAATGCATGCATCTAGTTTACTATGGGAAGTTACCTTTGCTCTGTTTTATTGAAACTTTTATTTTTTTTCTCCAATTAAAAGTGTGACCACAATGACTATTGGTTTAAAGAAATGGTTCACCCAAAAATCAAGCGCTCAAAAATATAGATGAGACTGTTTCTTCATTGGAACAGATTTGGAGAAATTTGCAAAAACATGTTTTTTTTTTTTTTTTTTTTTTTGGACTGTTTTTGATTTTAAACAGTGCTCAACGTACATGTTCCATTCCTGATTCAGACAAGACAACATTTCACTGGAGGAAGCATGTCATGTCATGTCGACATCTTGGATGGCCTGAGGGTGAGTACATTTTCATGAAAACATGCAAAACTAATTTTGAATGTTTAGCTGAGTATTAGAGAACAGCTCCCCCACCCCAGATAGACAAATCTATATTTATTTGGGATGCACTTAAACAACTTTATTACTAAAAATACAGTGTAATGATATGATTCAATAAAACAAATACTTGCACACAAAAGTGTGAATCCTCAATCACTCTGCATCGAGATGTGAATGTTATCACTTAAACTATGTCTACCAGTCACACATGTACTCTTATGTGTGTCACAGAGGCGAACGCTATGGTCACATTTTGAATAATTACATTTAAAGAGCAAAGAACCTTACAGTGTCACATGCACCATACAGTACATCTGTGATGCTTGTTTATGAAAATAGGCAAGCAATTTGATTAACTGCTCATATGACTGCTCATATATATTAATATATATACACACACACACACACGCACACACACACACATACACACACACACATACACACACACACACACACACACACACACACACACACACACACACACACACACACATATGTAACTGGTATTTTAGTTCAAAAGTTCCTTTTGCTTTAGGGATTTGACTGAAAAAAAAAAAGTTTAATCCTTATTAAAGGAAGGTTTTCATCCTTTTGAAGAAAATCAAGTATTATTTTTTTTATGCAAAGCCAAAACCTCTAAAAAAAATTTAAAATAAAAAAAAACTCCTCATCTTTACTAGTAATATTACAAGTTTTATGTATTTGCAGAATAAACTGCTGTGCAAGTCTAGGCTTAAATTAAATAAATAAATAAATAAATAAATTACACATTAAACATTACACATTTTTTTACAGACCAGAACCTTGGAACTATGGACCAAATGCGTTTACTGTTTTAAATTTTGTTCAAGTCAACAATGAAAGTCAAAAATACATTCACTTCTTGGACTTGAACTTGGAAAGGCAACAAACAATGATAACTGTTTGTACTGTTTGTGCCAAAAGTCTGAATTCCTGATGTAAAGTTTTTCATGAGTAAATCTTTTTTTGGTATGTCAAGTTATAAAAATTCTCATTAATTATAAAATGATGTCTCGACTCCAATTGGCTGTCAACAAATGCTTGAATTATGAAACAAAACAAGCCTATTTTAAAGTTGACCAGGACTCAGTTCTTCTACTACGTGAAGTAGGGTTTGTTTTAATATTGTCTGAAGAAATATACTACAATGTTTTATAATAAAATTAGGTAGTCTGAATGATGGTGCAAACAGCTTTGAGAGACAATTGTGATTTGAAACAATAATATATGTGTAAGGTTGTGACATTAAGCAATATGTTTTTAGCGCGTGTATATGTATTTATACATACATACATACTTTTTTATATTGTATTCATTTATATTGTATTATATTTATGTTGTGCACACACTCGAAAAGCAGTTACCTTGCTCATGATGTACTTTAATCACTCAGGTTTTACATATTCCTTCTTCTTGCTTTCTGCATACTCACCAGTGAGAGAAACCCTGCTTTGAGCAATCCCAGTTTTATGTGCTAACAATTTTGAATTGCACTTGGCCAAATTAGAAGGAAGAAACGGTTATATGAGTGTATAAGAGAATGTATCACTCTTTTTTAGATGATGTGTAAGTGCTAAAAAATCACAGCATTATTGTGACTTTGTCAGCTTGGGGGTTGTAGATTAAATCTCTGAATCTAGTTGAAAGGCAAATTTAAAGTATTGCCCATTGCTTTGACTGGTCACACTAAAAGTGTGATTTCAATTTATAAATGCTCAGATCCAGTAATTTCAGTCTTTGCATAAAAAAAAAACCCTAAGAGAAACAATGTTCTTTTGAAAGAGAGATTAAACAGGTCAGAACTTGTGTCACAGTGATGCAGCTGTGGTGGTACACAGAAGGTATGCTTCACAGAAGGACTTTTGTTGAAACATTACTGTATTATGCTAATGTGATCACAGAGCACACAGCTCTAACGTAAAGTGGTTTGAAAACAGGTGGGCATTATACCTAAACTAATTATCATGTTTGGGAATCAAGTCTGTTGACGTGATGCAAAAAATCTGTTGGATTGTTAATCAGATTTTTGCAGAGCAAGCTTTTAGAAGATGTTTAATCTAAATATGAAACAGGATACATTTCTATTTCGACATATAAAAAGGCCAAAGTTACAAAGAAAGACCAGAAATGGCTAATTTTTACCTCTTTGAGGCATGTGTCTTGTTTTATAGAAGCCTACTGAAAAGTCCTCTTTTTCTTCTTAATGACATACGGCATCTTTTATATCTCATCAGGAGTGACGTGGGCTCTGGACAAACTGGAAGAAGATCTACAGATTTACCTAAAATCAGCCAGAGTCTGAATACATTTCTTTTGGACTCAACCAATTTTAAATGTGTGTTATAATTCTGAAGTCTTTTTCCTCAAAAAAAAAAAAAAAAAAAAAAAAAAAAAAAAGAACAGATGACTTGGAATACGGTGAATGAATGAGTCAAACTGACTACTGTTGTAATTTGTACATTTTCTGCCTGTTACTTTTGTTGTAAAATGTTTTGGGGTAAAATATATTATACATATACACATAATAACTTTTATAAGTAACTTCTCACTGTTGCTCACTGTTGCTGACGCCGCTATGTTGTTAAGAAGCTGTGTGTTTCATTGAGAAAGCGAAACTACTTTGTTTGGCCTTCCAAAAGAAGACTTAACTGGAAATCAGTTGTTTAAGTTGTATTTACAACACTGTTCCAGAACAGTCCAACCCAAATATTAATATGTGTGTAATGTATTTCACCGAGAACTGTTCCCTGAAGCCTACTGCCGTCTGTGGCACAAAGGCTGTTTCTATAAAGTGGGACAATTCCAACTTTGTAAGGACAGTCTGGCACTTCTGACTCACAGCCTGTAAGTACGTTTTAATATTTAAATAATTTGACACCTGCGATCCAAACGCGAGTTTTGAGCAGTGTAGAGTAGCGCTTCTTGTTGGTTATTTCTCCGATCACAAATGCAGACATTCTATGCGATACGCAACGCGTACAAAAAACAGTACAAGTCATTATAGTCTGTAAATATGTCCTCACTGGATGCAATAAAAGCCTCATTTATAATGGGTTTTATTGGTTTTGTCACGTCATTCCGGAACACGGAATCAAAGAATGGTAAGGGGCGTAACATTTCAATCACACGCCTGAGGTATATGGTGTTCAAGCTTTGTAAAAATTGATGCGTTTCAGAAAGGCAAGACATAAAGGAGCAACAATAATGTAAAGTATGTGGAAAATAATGTGCTTTTTTTTAACCTTAAACCACATAAACACAAAGCATTACATCAAATACACAAAATAATGTTATTTTTAGCAACGTCTTATGACCCCTTTAATATATTTTACGTTTGCCAAACATGTGATGGAATCCTCCAAAAGAGTGCAGCATGTTTCAAGAGTGACATTTTGGTGGTTTGGGATAAAAGAAGCATACAAATTGTACTTCCATATGTTTAGTCTCTGCTTGGTCTTCTTGGTTTACCATTGTCTTCTCTAAATCTTAAGGGAGCCCTTAAGGATCTAATTTTCTAGTTAAATTCATCAACAAGCAGCAGCTGTGCAGTCTTGATTTACCATTTCTACCTTCATCCTGTCTTAATCAAAGAGCAGAAAAATAGTGTAAGCTCCCTCTCTCTGCCCCCCTCGTCCTACAAACAGTTGATACAACATGATGAGAGATTTTTAAAAAGCAGCCTTTGTTTGTGTCCTGGTGTGCTTTCGGATCCTTTAATTATGGGAAGTCGTAGTGCCATCAGAGGATAGCAGCCCCGTAGGCTCATCGTGTTTATTTGTTTTCACAGTGCTAGAAAGAAGTGATTGTGTTTTAATGGCCGGGGCCTGTGCTGTGCTTACCAATGCTCTAGCGCAAACTTCATTTTTATTACCTTGCGGAAAATATTTGCCCGTTGCTTTCCTGTTTTCTCTTTCTCAGCTTTGATCTCTCAGGATAAACCAAAATCCTTTGAATCCATGACAGTGCTATGATTACAGAATATGTAGAATCAATCCAATTTCACTGGAAAATGTAACTATTTGCGATTTCATGTGGATTTGTACAATGTGGAACAAATGGCACTGGTGAGCAGATCATATGAAAACATATGAAATCGTACACACACACAAAAAAAAACAGATAATAATAAACAGATAATAGTACTGTTATTACTATATAACTTTGCACTCATATAACTCTTTAACACTTTTACATATTACAAATGCAACTATAAGCAGTAGTGAAATCATTCCTGAAAGGCTAGAGCTTTAGGAAAGGAATGAGCTGACCAGCACAAACTATAGTCGGTTTAATGCTAGACTGACATCCTTAGATGCAGGGTTAAAGTTGATGCCACCTCAGGGTAAAAAAGGAGAGTTATTGATGCCAGTTCTCCTCTGATGCCCCAGGGTACAGTCTCCTGGTCCCACACTAGCACACAAAAGCATCTCTGTTTGAAACAGCCTTAGCTACACATTTGGGGGTGAAGGGGCAGGTTGGACTCAGTGTTTAATTGCTTTGTGAATCACTTGTCTGAGATGTTCATAAACACGGCATCCTGAGCTAGTCAGATATTTAACACTATGACTAAAATCAGTCGAAGCTGAACTTATCGATTTTAAAAACGACTCAAATCCGGTCAAAATTTCCATTGTGAAGCCAGAGCGGTCATAATACCACAGCCTCAGTCATCTCACTGCAGCCACTATTTTGGCCACTTCTGCTGTATAAAGTCGTCTAGTCTCCCGTCGTAAGAGAAAGCGAAATTACATTACTGCTTTACTAATGTTTAATTACATTAATGTGCAATATCAGTCGTTAACGGCCATTAATTATAAATGAGGATGTAATGGCGGCCATTAATATTTAATTAAAGAGCAATCGAGTGTTATTTGGCAGTGTTACAAAACTAGACACTAATAAAAGAAGGAATGTTCCCAGCCTGACGAGACAATGGCCAGTGTGCCATCATATATTGCAGAAACTGAATGAGAAGGGGCAAGGATACATTTATTCAACCTTTCAGAGGTGAGGTTACCAGTTGATGAGCTCGGCTAGAGTTTATGAGCAATGTTTGTAATGAAAAGCAAAATGCTTTGTTTATGGTCACTGAAAAATGAAAATTCTGACATTTACTCACAGTTAGATATGTATGCATTCCTTTCTTCTGCTGGATGCAAAAGATATGAATTTTTCATTCAAAAGTAGTGTCTTTCGGGGACAAAAAGGCTTTTACTGTGACATGATCCTTCAGAAATCATTCTGATATGCTTACTTGGTGCTCAAAAAACACTTTTTCAGGATTTCTAGATGAATAGAAAGTTCAAGAGAACAGTGTGCGATGACATTTATACTTTTTAAAGTGTTTAAGTGTCTCAATTTGTGCAGCCACTATACTTCATAAACACACAATAAGAAAGCAAAATTCAGAAACCTCAAGCAATGGCTGTACTTAGATTCAAATTCTCAAAGACGATTCTTTTTTTATTGCTGTGTGGAAACAAAATGCAGTGGGCTGTTTTAGAGACACAATTGAAGCCTGTTTGCTGCTGAGTTCAGGCCATGCTATTCTCATAGTTTGCGTTGTGGCCCAGACTGTTGTGCCGAAGAACACCCATGCAGCTCTATTGAGATGGTAAGCACTGCTTGTTTACTCAAGTTTTCCTTTTTTCCACATCCACAGTTACCAGTTAGCAAAACAAAAGGGCCTATGAGGCAGTCATTTGTCGAGTGGGCTCGCAAGCACACTGTTCGAGTAGAGGAGGCTGGTTTGTGGTGTGGCACATGTTTGCTAAGGTGGGTGTCACCATTGTTTTAACCCAGGACACCCTCCCTCTGTTCCTTGTGATGTCTTTGTATCCGTCCTCATTGCTTCCAGAGTTCCCCTCTCCATGCTGGAGTTTGAGAAGAGACATTGAGTAAATGTTTATTGGAGTTTATTGTTGCCATTTGATCCAGGATTGCACAAAGTCCACTTTACCGTACAATTATCTGTACATTTCAAGTTGGCCTTGGTAGCTAACACGTACTACTAAAAGTAAATGAATCAACCCAAACTTGACTTTGGCTTAAAACAAGGAATGTTTTGGGTGTTTATACATAGTCAAAGATATTTCACTTGATGACCATGCAGATAATACTTAGCAAAACTAACAACAAAATAAAGTTCATTAGCTTCTTAGCTTCTTGATTAGCTTAGTTAGGACTTTTGTGCTTTTAACCACCATGTTGAATGTGATGTTTTCTTCCATTAATTTTCCTACAAGTGGCTTGTCACCACCTCTTCATATGGTGTATTTTAAGTTCAGGAAATCTTAAAAACATCTTGACAAAATGAGCAAAAATTTAAATATACCCCAAACACTTAGCAGAATAATGGTGACTTACATTACTCTTTAAAACACAGTCTTTAACGCTCTTTCTTTTGGCTTTGCAGTGATAAAATCCAAGATTACTATTCAAAGAACTGTAGTTTCACTTCCGTTTTCTCCAGAATTTTAATAAATCTGTTTGAAATGTCTGGTCTTTGCATCTATGAACAGATTGCAGATTAAAACAACCCAAAAGAAAACTAGAATCAGAAGATTTTTTCACAGAATGTATTAGCATAAAATGATTACTCATCTACACTGATCCCGAAGGATGAGATTGATTACTAAAAGGCCTCTTTAATGATTGCATGACTGAAAGAAGAATAACTGTTTCAATGTTCATTTGCAGTTAAACACACTGAAAGTTATAGACTAACATAAAAAAGATAAAACTTTCCATTTCTCCTTAAATTAAATATGTACAATTTCCACCATCAAACCATCCTGTACTGTGGCTGTGAAAGGGCATCTTTTAGATTAGTAATCACATTCAAAGCTATAATGTGTGTTGAATGCACTATAGCAAAGTGTTAGTGGAGGCTAGTGTGTAAAAACCCTCAGGTCATCAGTATGCATGCAGAGAACACTGCACTGTAATTAAAAACAATCCCCCATTCTATACTCACCCTGCAATATTTCATCCAATTTTGCCCATCTGATGGGTCCACCCCTGGAGTCATTTTAAGATAGGCAGTATTGGTACATATACAGCATATAGAAAAGAGTGCAATGTAATGCTAATGCTAACAGCTAATCAAACAGAATGATAAAGATATTATGATTTTAGGTCAATGTATTTTTGGTTTTTAAGTGGTTGACCATTTTTTTTTTATTAAATTTATTTCCCCATCTAAATGCATTTTTTTTTTAGAGAAAGATCGTTTGAAAAACAGCACAACTACTTAAGCTGCTATCTGTATAATAGCACTGGCAATGGGTTTTTTCTAAAAAGACAGGCACAAGGCGCTAACATGACAATTTTATAGTGACTGTTAACAGGCAGGCAAGTTCAGCGGCCACCCCATCATTCTTACTCCCATGAGTCCTAATAGAGCAGTGGAGACAGTCATTAGTGAAAGCAGATATATGTTTCAATCCATTTTAGTTACTGGTTTCTAAATCCCCTACAGATGTATATGTAGCAGTGAGGGGTGTCTTGCCATTATCTTTCTGTATCTGAAGAAAAAACACAGTTTGATGGTTCACAATTAGTCTACGTGATGAGATGTAAATTATGTTTACATAATACATTGGATTCCTTGTGTAATATATATATATATATATAATCCTTGAGTAGTGTAAACTGTGGATTTATAAAACAATGTTTTATGCATTGGTACAGTTGTGTAGGATTAGGGCTGGTCTACTGTTTTTCTGACTGTGATTGTGCTGGTTTTTGAAATAAAGCAGAAATGAAATAAATTCTAAGATGAAGAAAAAAATAAACAATAATTAATCAGCTGAAGTACTAAACTTACTAAAACTAAAACCGAAATTTAAAAGTAAAACTAAAATGGAAAAAGCATGACATTTCTAATATAATAATAAAATAAAAAGTTTTAATAGTAGGATACATAAATAAAACAACATTCTTTCTGACCAATGTGTTAAGGAGACCTGTTTGAAAACATTATTTTTGCAATACTATTTGGTGCCACTGGGGGTGAAGAAATTATTCCCTTCACCTTTAAAATAAATTGATCCTGTGTTAAATGTTTTACTATTATCATTATTCACCGCTTTAACTCAAAACATCTATTTACATGCACTTTTGATATTTCCAAAAAATTATATTTAATTTGGTAAAGCAGTAAATCATACCTTTAAATTGTTCCAGTTTCATTTTGTGTGGTAGCAATAACAGACCTAGATAATACGCTTGTGGCTCTGTTTCATCCAGCTTGTTAGCATGTTAATCTGACTTTATTTGGCCTTGCTGTTGTGCACTGCTCCAAAAGACAGAGGAGGTGTTTGTTGTATGTATGTTATCCTTCAAATATTAGATTACACATTGTGTCACATAAACTTGGTCTGAGCGATGGAGACTGTACATGTAGCTTGAATATGCTGTGGCTCAATTATAACTGCATGCAAATGATGACAGTCATTCGTCCTCTTGAGGATATATGATGTCTCTGAGCTCACAGATCGAGGAGCCTGCTGTATGCAAAGAGTGTAAATACTATGGTGACACATTTCCTAGAACTGATACATGCTCCCAGGAAAAACACTCATATGCCTTCCACTAATACTCCTTCCATTCTTGACTGCAGTGGGATATGTAAAGAAACGGTGGATGAGGCATGAGTCACTAGTCCATAGTGTTTGACGTTTCATCGGAATGCTAACAGTGTGCAACCTGACTCTGTCTATCCCACGTGTTACCCAAACAGCACAGGCACACCCTCCCATTCGACTCCTCACCCAACATGAAACCACATCCATTAAGTGTGAATGTCTTCTTAGTCCCTTTAAGATATCAGTGGTGTTATTGATAGAAATACTGCATGTTTTTCTCCTCCTTGTCTCCGTCCAGCTGTGCCAATAACTCAGTCTCCATGTCCAGTTCTGTTTTATTTTAAGGGGCTTGCGAGTTGTGATGAGTTGTTGGGTTTGAGAACTAATGTTCTCTGGGCAGAGGACATCTGGCATTCTAAACAATTTGAGATATGCAGAGCTTGTATATGATCTGGTTAAACCAGGTATTAATATCCACCCAACATGTCAAACATGTGGTTTGAGTGATAAGATCACAAAATATGTAGTCAAAATTTTTGGTGAACTTACTAATCCAACCTAATCGTTTCTTGGGCAGTGAAGACCACCTGCCAATCAGCCATTGAACTAAATATAAACACTTCACAGAATATCCTCAGGATGTAGTTACACACAGTATTAATACGTACCAGTAATGTGTTTTGGCTGACAACTTGTGATCATTGCTTAAGGCAGATGTTAATACCATGTGTACATAGGGTCTATAACAACAAGTAGATCCAAAAATTATATTGAGATCCCTAATGAAGTCACCTTTGGGTACTGGATCTGCCCTCTTACGCTCTCAGATAAAAGGTACAAAAACTTTCAGTGAGGTAGTTCCCTTTCAAAAGCTACACCTTTATAGCATATTTACCCCTAAAGTGTGTACATGTAATATGTACAAGTTAGTAACCAACGTGTGCATATTTGTACATAAATGATACATTCATTCATACCTTTTGAAATGGTACCACCCCAGTGACAGCTTTCCTGAGACTGTCCCTATGCTTACACACAAGCCACTTTTTGCCATTATTTACATTTATTCATTTAGTAGATGTTTTTATTAAAAACTACGAACAACAAGAATAAATAGCAAAATAAATAGATACATTTCCCAAACTTTGGCTCCTCATTGGTAGAACAATATTAATTTATACTTTTTTTTGTGCATGCTCTGTTTAGAATATTAGATTCTATTAACATGACTACCATGCCAGCAAAAATTGGAATAATAATTTTAATAACACATGTAATATTTGGTGGAAAAGTGCCAGCAAGAATGCAGGCTGTTAGCATGTTGATCCATCCATCCATCCATGATCAGTCAATATTTGCTAAATGTTACATCGACAGATAGATGGTAGATATTTGCTAAATATTACATGTAGCAGTGTTTTTAAAATTATTCGAATTTTGCTGTCATTTACCACTCATGTAAAGAGAATCTAATATTCTAAACTGAGCAGATGAACCTGCACAAAAAAGTATAAATTATACAACAGTACTAAAAGTATTGGTAATGACCAAAATATTCTTTGTATGTTTCTGTAATGGTTAATTCACCAGTATGTGTAAGCTCTTTAGTCACGGTAGTGTTGCTAGTGCTAAAATATAATTATTGTTGTACAAGAAAGGCAGAAAAAATAGTAAAGCACTTCATTTTAATTTTTTATGTTTTTATTCAGATGCCCAATCACAGTTAATATGTACAGTCTAATAAATGTGTTTATAGATAGATAGATAGATAGATAGATAGATAGATAGATATTGCTTACTGTATGTGTTTAATTCACTGTGGATCAAAGCATATGCTTAAAGAATAAATGAAAATATAGATGCAAACACAACTGTACTTTCACTACCCAGGAAATACATCCCACCCTTGCCCCCTTCACCAAGACAGAGTGTACATCAGGGCAAGCACTCAGGGAGGAGAACCATAAGAATGATTGCTCATAGGCATAACAAGAGCAGAGGTGATGCCTCCAAAGGTGAGAACTGACCGCCTTCTCTCATCCCTGATGTTCTAGGGTCATCCTCACCTTATTAGCCTGGTGAGACTTGGAAAAGGGGGTTGGTGCCCCAGATTGAAGAGGATTAGGAGAGCCTGTGAAAATCACAGTTCCATGCGGAGAGACCTTCTCTGGGTAACAGACGGGGGCAGATGGGAGGTGATCACAGGAAATCACAAGACCCCTGACACTGTTTGTGGTCCTGGAGTGTTAGTTCTCACCCATCATTGCCTTTGGTGCCACGGCCCACACTGGGGGAAGTTGTTTTAGCACATTCATAAAAAGCGCCATTTAGCATTGTCACAACAACATTTAAAGCAGTGCTACTGAAAAGGCACACATGCACTACAAAGCCAGATGACGGGCTTTGCACAAGTGCACATATGACTTTCAGGTAACTGTGAATGATCTCTGGGTACAAGTTATGGTGTTGATTACTTACATTTACATTTCTGCATTTAGCAGATGCTTTTATCCGAAGTGACTTATTTTTTTATTTTTATTTACCAGTATGTTTTACCAGTACTTACAATGATTAAAACTGGGAGATGATAATGATGTGGCATTCATGCATTGACAACTTTGACTCTATGATCCTTTCCAAAGGTTGATGTATGGTATCATTAGGATAACCTCAGGCCCTTAAAGACACTAATCTTCTTCATGTTGTCCTTCACACTTTCTTGTTTTGACATTTAGAAATATGTGTGTGTGCACAGTGCCTGTGGTGTGTGAATTGGTGATAGTGACACTCACGGCAGCGTGCATTGTTTTAGCTGTTTATCTATTCACATATTATAAATGTAAAAAAAAAAATACATATTCGTACAGATTTTGAAATGGATTTTAATGTAAAATTAAAATGATCTAAATAAATATAAATAATATATATAACCACATTGTGGCTTGTGCAAAACTTGCAGCCATAAAATCATCTTTAGATAGTTTGCTCAGAATTAATCTCCAGATTATTATTGCTATGAATGTCATTGAAATCCATTTTTTCCCAGTTATGTTTTTTCATTTTGTTTTTTTTAAACAATAATTATCAGATGCTAATCTCCCAGCTCTCTCAGCTGATCTTCCAGCTAAAATGTGCACAAAAAGTTCAAATCACTAATGCTAAGTATATGCAATATATATTAGTGATGCTAGCAAAAACCAAAAACTAGATTAATACATGTGCACAAACTATATTTATAAACACAAACTGATTTCAGTCAGGGCATCGGAATGGTGGTGGCTGTAAACACACTGTACTATCAACCGTCCAGTCGGGTTGCACTGGGCAAATGTTTGTTATATCATCTCTCTAAGCACACACACACTTGACGCGGTCATTCAGAAGGTGTCCAACACTTAAGCCAGAGCGCTGATACCGCAGTCATGTCAACGGAAGTGTAAGCATATACCCAGTTTTCCTTACAAGTCAAGCTGGCCGTAAAGTCCTCAGGCAACTGCTGACTCCAAACACATACCCATCCCTCCCACACCCAGAAATACACACTTTATTTTCAGCTTCTTGATTATTCTAGCCACTACATTTTAGAAGATTAGATTCCCCTTGCTTAAGCGCAACGCAACAGTGGAGAAAATGAGTGGCAGCGATGTGAAATGTGAAAGGCTGTAGTTTATACTGGGCCGACGAGGCAGTAGAAGCCAAGCGCTCTGGTTTCAGCGCTGCTTTGGTTCAAGACAGGAGCTCATGTCGGTCGCCTCCATCTGTCGGTCTGACTGTCAGTCAGCCTGTTTTGCTCCTGCTGAAGTGCAGCTAGTGTAAATGAGAATAGCAGACATGGTGTGTAAAGTGTTAAGTCAAGGCTACTTAATGAGATGAATAACATTTATGTTTTAGTTGCCTACTTATGGTTACCAGGATTGCTTTGGCAAAGCTGCATGCCGATATAATATGTACCCAGACAGCAAGCAGTTTCGGCCCAGGTCTGGCCCATATCTGGCCCACATGGATTTCATGCGGGCCAGATGTGGGCCGGATCTGGGCCAACACTATGTTGCTGTCTGGGTAAGCAGTGCTAAGAAGTGTCGAGACACTGTTAGCTAAGTACTCTATAGTTGGTTTTGAGGTACTGTAGCTAAATTTAAAGCAAACTTTTTATTTATATTCTAAGTTATTTAGAAGGTGAAAACATTACATTGTTTTTATGTTCTTAAATCAATGTAAAAAAAAAAGCAGGTAAGTTGTTTCTAGTCTGTTAGCTAAGCACCCTTAAGGTGGTTTTGAGGTACTTTTGGTTAAATTTAACCCTGACTATTCAATTATACCCAATTTTATGAAGACATTTTTAAATCAAACTATGAAGTCAATTCTTCAAATACCTTTTTATTTATTTTTTGGTCAATTTTGATAATGATATTAAGATATTAGTAAATACTAATGTTTCATTAGTTTCATAGTATATAGTTTATAAAAACTAGAATTCATACATTTTAGATATTAATTTTTCATTCAATGTGCAAGAATATTTTTTTTAACACCAGAAAAAAAAAAAAAAAAAAAAAACGTACATTAAATAAATAAAATAACATCAAATTACTATGCCAAGTTCAGCCGAGTGATTAGACATTTGACATATTCCCGGCAACTGGTGGGTGTGTTGGCAGGTAAATATAAACAGCACAACAGAGTTTGTGGCATTGATTATTTGAGACAATCTTTGGAGAAGAGAAATAAGAGGTTGCACAAAAGATAAATGATCTCTGTGTTGGTTTCATTTCCACAAAGGCCAGAACTCCTTTCCCCCACCATTTGTGCTTCTAGTAGTATTAAAGTTTAAAAGTAAGTTGTACAAATGACCCGCTGGAGTTCCTAAATGGCAATTTCAAAATGAATCACTGCGATATATCAAAGCTCGAGTTGCTGTGGCTGTTACGCTAGATTTATTAGTCTCTATTTTTCTCGCGTCAACTCAAGTTCTCAGTCTCCAGGGTTTAGAATGACCACCCTAGCAATAGTAGGTTATTCCTGTTAAACACAACAGATTAAGACTTTGCAAAGCTCCCAAGGTAGTATTAGACCACTTATCCTATTAGAACAGCCTTGGCTCATCTGACCCTCCCCCAAATTCAGCAGCCCTGTAACCCCAGATGTATCAAAGTGCTTGAACATGGGAGATTGCTGTGTCCTGGATTCCTGTACTAAACCTGTTTTTGGCCTACACATTTAGCCAGGGCAAAGGAGATGTAAATCTACTCAACAGTGATCTGATGTGCACACTAGTTTAGAGTGTGTGACAGAGGGACCAATAAAGGGACAATGACACCATTCCGTAAAATCATCAAACATATAAAATTACTACCACTTGATGTATATACTGAGCTCTGTCTTACTCTTGACATGGGATCAGTGGGGCCATACAGAAATGAAACATGACTGGGGTCAGCTTAATGATTGGTTAAGTGTTATGTGAGTTTGCTCTGGGACGTTATTAAAGATAACAAAGTATCGATATCCACACATGTTTAGTCAGATATTTCATATCTACATAGTGCCCATAGCTGCAGTATGACACAGCTCCCCTGAGCTTTGCACACTGGGGCTTGCTGTCAAAATATATTGCAATATCAATTTTAATTTTTTCTGCTCATTTATTGATCTGCAGTATTTTGTTTAACATCATGTTATGTGTCCCTTTCTATGGTATAAATCAGCTGTTTATGAATCATATGCTTTGATTGGCAGAAAACAGAAAATAGGGTTATTCGTCTGCACTGCATGTTTACAGTTTGGTAGTAATGGTTTATATAATTTTTTTGGTAACACTTTACAATAAGAACATTCAACAACAATGTTTTTACAGCATTTACACTACCACTCAAAAGTTCAGAAAAGTAAAAAAAAAAAAAAAATGGTATGTTATTGAAGGAGTGTCTTATGCTAACCATGCTGAATTTATTTGATCAAAATACAGAAAAAGAGTAATATTGCAAAATATTATTACAATTCAAAATGGCTGTTTTCTATTTTAATCTATTTCAAAATTAATTTTCTTCCTGTGATTACAAGATGCATTTTAGCAGCCAATACTCCTGTTTTTAGTGTCACATGACCCGTCAGACATCATTTAAATATGCTTATTTGGCCCTCAAGAAACATTTCCTGTTATTATGAATGTTGAAAACAGTTGTGCAGCTTAATATTTTAGTATGTTTTTTAAAAAGGATGCATCTTTTCGAATTCTTTAAATAGGAAGTTCAAAACACCAGTATTTATTTAGTATAGAAATCTTGTGTAACATTATAAATGGCTTTATTGTCACTTTTGATCAATTTAACACATCCTTGCAGAATAAAAGTACACCTTTTTAAGAATAAAAATCTTATTGACCCCCAATACATCAACGTTAATTTATACAGTTTAGGAGATGTATAAATTGTTTTTAACCTAGAAGAATAAATGCTGTAGATGTGTTATTGTTGTATTGCATGCAATTAGTATTATTCAAAGACCATAACAGTAACACAATGGTCTTAGATTCAGTTCTGAGGTAATGTACAATGTGTATATATTTAATACAGTGTGTTTTGGAGAAATGTATGGGCCAAATACATACATTAAAAGTCATCTGTACCTAATGTCACACATGGCGTGATTTGCCTATGTCAGTGCATACTGTATATAGTTATGTGTATACAAGGGCAGAACTTCTAAGCTTCTCAGTGTGAGCTGTTTACATAGTGAAGACTTAAAAGCTAGCGAACATGGCATGCCCGGACTAATGTGTGTATTTGCAAGTGCTAGTGTAGGATATACAGTACCACACCACACACCTCAGCTCGCTTCCCTTTGACCAAAACTAAAGACTCAAGAAAACAGCTAGGTGAGCCAGATTATAGGCTTTCCTGTCGTGCTGAAACCAGGGTCAGGGTTGCAGAGACCTCTCTTTTCTCTTGTCCCTCTCAATCTGTTTTTCCCTCATGCCCCCCCAAACACACACACATGCATACACAAGCACAGCTGAAGATTTGACATGTCAGCTACTTTCTCCCTTTCTCTAACTCAAATACTCATACTCGCTGGTGGTCATAAAAGAGGCCTCCCTCGGCCATATATGTGCTGAGAGGAGCTTCCTCAGCTGTTCCCTTCACATCAGCTGTAATTAAACCATCTCTATTTTGCTGGTTCTGTTGCCGTTTCTCTAGCACTGCTGCATGGCAGCCTAATCTGTGTGTGGCATCAGTTTCTCTGTGATGTGCACAATTTCATCCTATTCACAAGTTCACATCTACGTATATTAATTCAGTAAGGTTATGAGTATTTGGCATCGTGTCCGGGTGGAGGGCTCCGAGCTCGGGATGTGGCCCGAACTCAGAGTACTCCCCCCGGTTGTGGTAAGAGTAGATGGATCTATAGTGAGGAGAATGGGGTGGAGGAGGGATGCTGAAAACTGTCAATGAACAGAGGTAGGTTCTGACAACTAATATTTACTGTTTAAATAGTCACTTTGTAGTTTGTAGTATTATAGTTTCTTCTTAGTCATGATGTGATGATGTGATAAAATAAAAAATATCATGTGGTTTTGGGGGAAATTACAGTAATATTAATTATGCAATCTGATTTATATATATTATATTATATTATATTATATATAATAGCTGAATAAATAGTAACATCTAAATAAAAATAGAGACTAAATGTACGGATAAAAATCCAAATACATATGTTTATAGCTATAACTATACTATAAGCTTTACTATATACATAGTAAATAGTGTGTGTGTGTGTGTGTGTGTGTGTGTGACATATAAAAAGCGTTGGTCTTCATGTATTGCTCCCTCTCTCCCTGTCTGGAGAGGATTCCTCACAGTGCTAAACACCTTTCTCTGCTCCCCTGTGACTTAAGAGATTGTTTTGAGATTGAACAGAATGCTTCAAACATTACAATTATTAACCAGAATCAACCACTGTTATCATCTCTTATAATCACTTGATACAATACAGTCTTTACGTATTAAAGTACACATAAGAGAAAGAAACCCAACAATCTGTCACTGTCACAGATTTTTTAATGCCCTTATTAATTAACGCAGCATCAAGCCTAAACATTTAGAAATCCTACGCATCTGCCATTCTTAAATCACACGCTGTGTAACTTATTTTTTTAGTTTGGCGAAAATAATATATATAATTGGAAATAAAGATTATTACTATTCGCTATTTTCTCAGATTTTGACACCAATAGCCTTTGAATATTTGCATAATCACAGTTTCTGCTGATTGCATAGTTGTTAAAGGAGCGCCAAACACACTTTATCACTCTTTCCAAAGCACTCAAATAGAAACATTACCTAAATGGCTGGCAAGCTGTGGCTGTTAGCCGAATGCTAATACATGTCAGAAAATGGGGTGAAAATTTATGACACACCATCTGTTCTCCAGCATGCTGCTCAATGTGTACTTCCAATGTTAGCTCTAGTAAAGACCTCCCCGTTCAAACTCACTAATCACTATTCCTTACAAGCATTAGCTCTTAGTTCAGTCCGCCCAATAATGTTTTCAGCTTCTTCCTCAATGGGATTAAAGTACCATCAATTCTCTCCTAAACATCAATAATCCCCCTCCTGGATACAACATTATTTTGTAATTAAAAAACAACTTGCATTATCATATTTTGGTCATTATAGAAGTAGTTATCATTTTGGGTTTTCTCAAAGCGATGAAAAATTTTCATTGAAAATTAAGTCATTTTTCAAAGACAAAGTTGTTTATAATTTGTGCTAATATTTGTAGCAGAGGGTGCAACTAAATAATTTCATTATAAAAATCTATGCTTCTGAAATATGCCAGGGAATATTTTTTTTATTACATATTTGGTAAAATTTAGACTTTTTAACTAATATTGCTTTTAACCAAATGTATTATGTATTAAAATGTTTTAAATCTGTATGAAGATAAATTAGAATACACAATTTATGTATAATTTCTATTGTAAATCTATTTAGAATATATATATATATATATATATATATATATATATATATATATATATATAAACATAACATTTATATGTATTATTATTATTATTATTCACACAAGTTGTACAATACAGTGACCTCTCTGTATTTTCAGTGTGGAATTTACTGTAATATGGCTTGGTGTTTGCTCTTGCAGTGAGGGGAAAAATGGTAAAGGTTATTGAGAATTCCATCCAATCCATCTGTCCAAACAAGTTTATTTTTGCATTTGTCTTTTTCGGATCCCCCCAGGTCTAATGATGTCTAATCCTGTCTGATGAAGCGCTAAAGATTTCCCATATCCTAAAACAGTAAAAACCCTAATTGTCGGGCCATAGTCTAATTTAGTGTTCAGAGTTTATATGGCCAGCATCTTTTGTCCTTTTCCATGGTCTCTAAAGAGGCGTACGGTATGATCCCGCTGTCAGAAAAATCAATCCTTATCAATTTTAAAGTAAAAATTTTGATTTCATTACCTTCTGGGGACCAACCTGGGCTGAAAATGGCTATTTCAGCCTCTTTCTTCTGCACTCCATCTGCCTATGTATTGATTGTGCCTTTTTCTTTCTGTGCTGTGAAAAGGGAGAGAGTAAAAAGATTATGAAACTAGTTGAAGATTTAGTTGAGTTAAATACTGTTAATTATAGGCTTAGCTCTTAGTCAGCCTGGCTGTATGTTACAGTAGCTAATCCCACTCAAGTCCCCTCTAGAAGGTATTTGTTCTCTTTAGCTTTTAAAAATCTATGAATGTCATTGAATTAGATAACAACACATCAAGTGGCATATTTTATGTGCTAACCTATACAGGTTTAATTTGAAAGTACTTAAAAAATTAAGCAGATATAAATAAGTCCCTAATAAGGAATAAGAGTCTTTTCCATTCTGTCTTTATGCCTCTGCTAGCAAGTGTACAAGCAAAGTTATTACATTTTTCTTGGCAAGCTAGAGTGTTATAAACATTGCAGTGCTGGATAGAGGGCCTGAGGATAAATGGGTTCAATGATAAACTAATGCTTCTGTGATAACTGCCCACTAAGTGGGTGGGACAAGGATGCCATGACCCCACTGGCCTTACTACCAGTCCTTCCTAACAGCTTTGGCCCAGAGGTCAGCCCAATTTCCCCACTGCTGAGTACTCATTACACACACGGCCTGTGATAAATGCCCATAGCTGCACGTGCCTGTGTTGTCACGGCGCTGGTTGCTATGGAGGCTGCCGGAGACTGATAGTCTGAGATTCTCAGAAGGAATGGTTACTAAGCAACCCTTACCTGAGCCTCCCTCTCCCAGCAAACTCTTTCCTCTAACTCTTTCTTACTTTTTCTTTTTTTAACTTACTCTCATTCCATTTTCCCTGCTTCATGCTCTCAGTCTCTTTGAGCTGTTATTGCAGATCCTTTTCTCACACACACCTGCTTTTGAGGAAAGAAAGGATGTAGTGGTGTGTATTAACGAAAACCTACAGAAGGAGCATTGTAAGGCATCATAGGTGCACTGCTTTTTCAAAATGGAGGCATGTTAATCACCCTGTGAAAAACTTATTAAACTTATTAAATGTGCACTTACTGTGTACTTCAAATCTTAATATATACACTTTCATGAATGTTTCTTAACACACTTCTGTACACTTTATGAAGTGATCTTATTAAATGTCAAATTAAAAATTAAGTTTCAATAAAAAAATCTTAGTGATATGTATTTTAACGCCATACTCTAGTTAAATCAAGTACATCACATTTTTGTGGAGCACTTCAGTTTTGATATATGGACTGTTCCAAATCAGTAATTTGAAAAAAAAAAAAAAAGAAGTAATGAAATCAGTAATGAAGATCCATGACTTACAGGGAATATTACGATGTGGGCAGTACGGCGGCTCACTTGGTTTTGAAACAGAGGTGACATCATTCTCTCTTTTGTGTCTCACCCCACATATTTACTAAAACTATAGTAATGAAAACAGTTGTACCACAAAATGCAGTAAAGTTGTAAGAGTGATTTTCTTTAAAGGGACACCAAGAGACCTTCACATCACATCAAAGACCTTTGAAAGTCTTTGTTTGACTTAAAGGGTGATTATTTTGGGGGGATTCATTCATTTAGTGATTTTGGTGTACCAAGTAATTCCAGTGATGGACACAAGTGGATTACTGTTTACCGCTACTTAAATCAGACTTTAGAATTGTTTTTCCGACCGTCTGTGTTTAAAAGGGCACAAACGTACACACAAACACTGCCCTTAGGATCTGTGTATAGATGTATTTTGTGTTAACATACAGTAATTAACCCAGGGCCTCAAATCCATTTGCAGTCATGGGATTCAGAAACCGAAGAAAGACAATATAACGAGTCCTCAGAGCTGTCTGTGGCTGTGTTTATTTTGGGGATGAACTGACAGTAATTCATTGAGTGGCAGCAGAGGGCGTTCTCCTGCCTGATGCCAGGCATTCTGTGCCCTGTTCTACTGCCACCTTTGAGATATTAACTATAGGGGAGATCAAGCCTTATTGTCACACTTTTTACTTCAGGGAATATGTATTAGGTTAAGTTTATTTTTGAAGCTCAACATTCCCTAAAAATCCTTTTTGACTCAAAGTCCCTTTGTTGTTGGCATTTCCTGTATCTCAGCTGTAACTGACAAACTTGCTATATATATATTAAACCATGACTCATTGTGTGATTCCAAAAGTTTCAATAACTGCATATTTTTCTATAAAACAACAGTTATTGAGTAACAATAATGTCTTGATTTTATGTACTTTTTAATTTAGATTAGAGTTTACTATCAAGTATATTATAGAGTATATTATCCTCATTTTATGTGATTTATTAATTTAAATTATTTTAAGTTGTCCTGTTCCTGGTTGAGAACCACTGCCTTACAGTCTTGGCTATGACAAAAAAAAAAAAAAAACTACTTTACATTTCCGCTGTAATATGGTTCAGGAAAAATTTGATTTGATATTTAATGATTAATAATAATTAATAAATATTAAAAATATACGTTAATTTACATACATACATACATACATACATATATATGTGCATCTCAAAAAATTGGATGATCATGGAAAAGTTCTTTTTTTGGGGGGTAATTTAATTCAAGAAAGCAAACTTTCTTATATTCTAGATTAATTGTGCACAGACTAAAATATTTCAAGAGTTTTTTGTTTGAATTCTGATGGTTATGACCCACAGCTTAAATTACTAAGTGAAAACATTTAAAACACATTTGGCAATCTGATGTTCACCTTTTTGGTAAAAATCTTATATAACAGATTATTACCTTATTTTAGGCTTGTGTGGTTATATTATGTTTACTTGTTTATACAAACAGATATGATGACATTGGTATTCTAGTTTGGACAACATATTCAGATAAAACTACGTTTGAAACCAACATACAAAACCACTGCTATAGAAAACTAATTTAACCAATTGGAATTTTGATTTGAAACAAGATATTACCCCACATTACAAAGTGCACCAGTCCCTCCTATCAGTTCCCCCCCAATATTCCATCATGGCTTCTGTAGTACTGTAGTATGCTCAACGACTAACCATCCAATCAGTTCCCTGCTTTTAGCTCTTTCCAATGCATTGCGGCAACAGCTCAGTAGGGCAAAATGCCAGGCTTAACTCTCCTCTGCAGCAGACACAGTCCTAAACAGCTGGCATACAACACCTCAGTGGGCCATTACTGCAGCGAACATGATGATAAACTTGGTGTACTGCATTGAAGCTCATTTTCTGCATAAAGGTACAGAACGTAAGAACAAAATATAATCATTGACATTGTTATGAACATCAGAATGTGTGTGTGTTATGTGTACGAGAGCGGGACCCTCTGAAGGGAGATCACAGGCAGTTCGGAGTGAGGAGAGAATAGGTGCTAAAACACTGTCTAACAGACCCCTCTTTCATTCCTGAAGAAACAAACACATCTTGCATGTGTGCTGAAGATGCCACAGTGTGCACTCAAAGCCTTTGAAGATTTCCATACGGGTGTTTAAACGAGTCTCAGTGCCTCCGTGACATTATTTGTTGCTGTAAAAGCCTTAATATTTGGATGCATATGCATTACAGTTGACTTTAGCAGTAGAGAAAAAATCTGAATAGATGTTGGTTAAAAAACAAAACGAAAAAACATGTGAGAAACATTTTCTCGTTGTATACTAGAGCTATTTACAAAACAGAATAAAATGACTATAAAATTGAATGCAGCTCTGCAAATGCCAGCCCGAGACTGACAGAGGTGTGGAACTTCTTTATAAACAGAGCACGGCAACGTTCATGCAACTCAACATAAAGAGAAACAGATTGCCACTGAGGTATCATGGAGTCTGCCAACCCCTTCATGATGTATTAAGATTCACTCTGACACTAATTACCTTAAATTAACAGTAGAGTTTGGTGTGACAGTTCAGGTAACTATTTTTCTATCAGTTTCAGATGAATGGGTTGGGGAGTTGCTTGAAGGATGCTGTTGACAATAGGATTCTCAGCGTATTTGCTGCAATCAATTTTTTCCCTCCTCCCCTCTTTCCCCTCTCCCTCCCCTGTTCCTCTCCTCTCCCCCTCTCTCCATCTGTGATGTGAGGGGGGCATCAACACAATCACAGCAATTAAGATGTAATTGAGAGTATGTGTGTGTGACACCATAGATATTGTCTTGAAACATCTCATATATATCACTCTAGGTGTCAGATGAACATACAGCATGACTACACTAACTCTAGTTTAGAAATTGTTCATTTTTCGTCAATGCATTGCATGTAAGACTGGGGGAGATGAATTGAAACACATCGAAAGGATCATGATGTTAGTAGGAAAAAAATTTTAAGAGCTCTTTTAATATTTACTACTTGATAGTCGGTTGCATGTGGTTTGAGTGGGAGAAGAATTATAATTCTAGAGAGCATTCTATTGAGTATTTGAGTGCATGTGTCATCAGTGCTTTTGACCTGTTTTCCTAAAAGAAAAGGACTGTACATTTTTGTATAGTATAATATTTGTATAGTATATTGTATTTGGGCAAAGCTAACACACTTGGACTAAATACATTTTTCAGAAATGTTCTTATCTATTTTTTGTATCTAGTGTTTGCGCGCAGATGACTGCATATAATGAGCTCAGATACGGGAAAGACTGTACCTCGCTTTAGTTTCGCACGGATTACATAATCAGAGAATATTTGCTTTCGGTTTGAATTTGTTCATTTAAAAGTAGACACTTTCTATAGACATTTTTCTCATGTCTAAGTGTCAAATATTCACTGAGTTTGTGATGTGTAGGAAGTTGCTCATGGAGACCTAGACGCAGAAAGTGCACCCTGTTTGTTTTATTCATTTTGTAAAAGCACAATGTTTTGGTGTTATTCTCAGTATACACAAATGAAAGTAGGCCCTTTTAAATTCGAATGATTTGAGTCTTATTTACTTAAGGTTTCTCTGTGAATCAGGAAAAACGGAAAGTGAATGCGCTGGCATGCAGAAGGTTAAAGACGCTGCATTCAATTTTATCTTTAGAGGGTAAATTTAGGTTTCAAATTCAATAATGATTTTAGAACTGTTGAAATGATTTGCTGTGTGTAACGCAAGTACTTTATAAGTAACTGCAGCCTTGGTGAGCATAAGAGATTTCTTTCAAAAACATAAAAAAATCCTAACAATCCCAAACTTTTGAATGGTATTTGCTTACATATTTTACATTATATTACAACATGTTTCTTTTACTTTATAACCCTACCCAGTACCATCCTATCGAATGTCTCCTGAGTCTGAATGTTGAATGAATGTTCCCCTCAGTCTATTTGGCTGGTGTACTGGAATAGATTATGTTCTCCAGCCTCTCTAAAGAGAGCTTAGGGAGGATTTGTGGCTTGGTGGAAAGGACCAAGAAAAATGTTTTCCGATCAATTATTCACCATCTCACAATACCTTTCAGGCGAAGTGCTCTGTCTGTGGCTGCGCTGCGCATTACACCTTCATCTCTCTCTCTCAACTACCCCAGGCCTCCCTCTCCCACCCCCAGAGAGCAGCCCAGCTAACAGCCAAGATGCTCTGGATAATGGTGGCAATTAATAACATGTCATAATTCCAGCACTGGACTAGCAGGGGGTGGAGTGCCTAAGTGTGCTTGTGTTTCTGTGAGTGTGAAATCTTAAGGATGCAGGTGTTGTGTGCTTTTAAAGTGGTTAGTTGAATTTCAGGGATCTGCGTTTTGTGCCGAGCTGCAGTTCAGCTCGCACCACACTGGCACATAGCTGAGAGCCGGCAGAGGAGCGCTTGCTGATGCACAAGTTCACCAACACACCAAGTCTATTGTGTCTGGCTGAGTGTAGAGTGTAAACTGCATCACACAGGTGTGAGGCCATGCTATCTTTGAGCGTGGCAGGATAGTGTTCAAGTTTTCTTGTTGATATTTTGAAAGGAGGGTGCTGTAAGACACATTTAACTTGTTTTTATCCTTTAGCAAACTCCTGCCACATAAGAACATGCTAACAGTTATTTAACAATTGAGGCACTGTTTCAAAGCTATTACAGTCTGGAATGGAATGGAAATATGTGAATATACCCTGATTTTGTCTTTTGTCAAAAAAAAAAAAAAAGAAAGAAACATTTGTTCACTTTCAAGTCTTCTGAACCCATACCCATACATAGTTTTTTGAGAGTGACATTAAAATGTCAATTCTTGATATCTGGACTGTCTTACTAAAATAAATATTTTTATTAATTTGAATGTTTAAATTAATTGTTTGATGCATTCATGGTTTGGACTGGTCTGGTTCTTTAGTACAGCTCACTTCTGTTTCACAGAAGAAATTTATACAGATTTGCAATGATAGTAAATGATATCAATGTTAATTTTGGGGTGAATTATTCCTTTTTCCGGTTTGTGTCAGTGAGACATCCATAAATGTTCCTGGGAATTGAAATGCAACCCTTTAAGTCTGCATGAGTTTATTAACGTCTTCTGTGGGAGTGTGCAACACATTTATGAGCTTTAGGGTGAATGTGTGCACAGTCAGCCTTGATGCTTGTTAACACGCTTCCCTCTGTGCTTGTGCTCTTTAAAGAAGTTGAGCTCATGGTAAGTGTGGGAAGCTGTTAACTAACTCTCTTCTAAGTCCCCCCACTTTTGTCCATTCTGCTGCCGTCTGTCTCACCGCTGAAGCTTCCAGAAGGCACACTCTCACAGTCAATACGGATTTCTAGACTTGAGTCTGTATGCGGTAGAAAACGTTGATTTAGTCAGCATTTGCAGCTGGCCAGACACCCTGGGCCTGGAACAGCAGGCAAAGTTTACAAAACTCTCGCCATTTGTACACTCCTATTACCCACGATGGTCAGCGCATTAGTAACTGTCAGTGGGCCCGGCCCTAACGCACTCCTCTCATTTGACCCAATTCATTTCAGTGGGTGTGTCCGGTTGGCATTGATATATGTCTCACAGTATTTTCCTGATGTATAATCCCCCAGTTCTTTGCTAACCAGGGTTCTCTTACCTTCAGGCGGGGGCCAAGACCTGACACTGGGGGTGATGAGATTCAAGTTTGGTTTAGTTTAAAGGGAATGGGGAAAGGCCAGGGAACATTCTGCTGTTATGCTAATGTTATTTATGTGTGGGATGAAGTACAAACATGCTCATAGACATGATTAATTTGTGACAAATTAATAAAAATCTTATTCTGTGTTACTTTGGACTTGCTGAGGAATTGTACGTTCCTTTGAAAATAAAGGAGTTTTGGTACTTTTTTGGTTATGAATATTGTTTTTCGCCATTCCAACCATTCCATGATATTATATATATATATTGGCTGTCATCTCATATATTCTCAAAATGACATGCAAAATTGCAATTTCAAAGGTTATTGGAGTACATTTTACAGGAAAATACTATTTCACTCTTTCATAATCTATTTCAAAATCTCACATTTGATTTGGTGTTTCATGCTGATACATTGCATTTAATCGTGATATTTACTTGCAATTTCTAAGTGAAAATTGTTTCCACCCCTGATTTTTTTTTTTTTTTTTACTTTATAAACATTATCAAAATTGTATTATAATGGTAATACTTTACAATAAGGTTTGCTACATTAATCAGTTAATGATTAGGTTTTGTGAACTAACAATTAACATTAAATTAAACAATTTTTACAGTCACCAATACATTTACACTGTATAAATTACCATTAGTTATGTTATTACTGAAAATGAATTACAAATAAACTATATATTTATACATTTTCCTAGATTAATAAATTCTGTAAAAAAAAAAGAATAAAATAAAAAAAAAAAAAAATATATATATATATATATATATATATATATATATATATATATATATATATATATTACTATTTTCATTCATTCCTTTATTAATGAAATACGAAAAAAAAAATGCTACACATAGTCAGTGCTTCTTCTTTCATATGCTATTCATTGCAATCTGTAGGATACAGGGTAATTACCAACTGAATATTAATGTGAAGTCTGGTGTACGGT
This sequence comes from Carassius auratus, assembly GCF_003368295.1. Classification (NCBI taxonomy): domain Eukaryota; kingdom Metazoa; phylum Chordata; class Actinopteri; order Cypriniformes; family Cyprinidae; genus Carassius; species Carassius auratus. The sequence continues at coordinate 12,152,132 of NC_039273.1, read as the reverse complement.
CTGGTTAAGCAGTGACCACAGCACTATTCGGGATTATGGGAAATCAGTTAAACATTTTGAGTGAATTTTTTGAGTGGAATTTTCTACTGGAGTGATTGAGATATAGGAGAGCTCATCACACAGGCTTCAAAGTTATTTTATTATTCATAAATTGACAAATAGAGGAATGTCTTAGTGATAGAATGATTGTTAAATGTACATTCAAGGAAGGTGAGACCATGAGCAGGTGGAGATGGAGGGAACCGGGAAAGAATCTAAATTGAAAGAGGGATGGAGAGATGGAGAAAATAGAGGTGCTGGAAGAGAGCAGGGAGAGGGCTTCGCTCTCGAGGTGATTGCCTCCCCTTGATATTGCTCCTCACCTTCAATGCTCCGCGGTCCAGGAGAAATTTCACCATGCATTCCAGATCTTCCCAGTGACACATTTTCTCCCTCTCCCTGAAACATTTTCATCCCATCTCCTCTGCGTTTGTTATTCTTCTGGCGTGGTGATGAAGAAAAGTGGAAGAAATGCATGAATTTTACCCCTTTTTTCACCTTTTCGCCAACCTCAAAATGCTATCGGTCCGCCAGCCCACCGGCCTCTATATTGCTCTGCATAGCATGGCATAAATCACTTTGGCCCCAACTGCAAAGCTCTCTTTTTCTCCATTGGATTCACAGATTTAGTGGCATTTCAAATAGATAAACACAAGCAACATCTATCAACACAACAAAAAAGGGGCCTTAATCAAAGGGCCCTGGTCCTTGGTCTGCAGTGTCTCCATTTACCTTGAGATAAATCCATTGGGGTGACCAGCGCTGCGGCGGGGGTCTGACAAATCACCTGCGTCAGGCTGCACTGTGCTAGAGCTTATTGGCCTTTCTCTAAGTGGTCTTACCCTTCACCAAAAAGGATGGTGCTTGTCAAGCAAGGCCAGATTAAAGCTAGACGAAAAGAAATGATTTGTTATTAGAGAACACCCATTGTGAATCTCTAAAAAGGAAACAAATATGTATGAGAGCCATATATTCCTATGTGTGTGTGTGTGTATGTGTAGGCAGTGTACTGGAGGAAAAAATAGCCATGGAGATAAGGCAGAGGTGTGCGGTCAGAGACATCCCAACACAGGCGCAGGGGAGGACTTTGTGTATATATTGGAAACTTGCCCTTTATAGACAAATAGACCATTTAGGAGCATGTGATATTCCTATGTCACTTGCAAAATGCAAGACTGGAAACCTTGAATCAGATAAGAGTTCAGAGAAAGACGGAAAAGGTACTGGCTATTTTCTGCCTGGAAATCCCTAACACAACAGAATGCATGAATAATTCAGAATAAAGGTAATACACCTGTGAAAATCAATACAGAGTATAATATTAACACAGTGCATTGGTCCTATTATGGACTTTCTTGGTAATACAGTTGTAACTCTTCACATGAAAGGTCAATTTGTTAGCATTAGTTGTAGCATTAGGTAACATGAGCAACAGAATCAATTAACAAGTTTACAGCTTTAATTTGCTAGTTAATTTCTAGAAACACTGTGGCTAACTATTTTTTTTTTTTTTTTTTCACAACAAAGCTCTGGCCGGACGAGGCTTCACAATATGTTAAGAGGCATAAAATTTCCATCTCACGCTTGAAGTACTGGGCCAATCACAACGTGCTGGATAGCTGGCCAATCAAAGCACACCTCGCTTTTCAGAGAGATGAGCCTTGTGAAAACTGAGGATTTATTAAGGTGTTTTTATCGAGGTGTTTTATTAACCTTAAAACTGCATAAACACATTTAATTACACCAAATACAGAAAATAATGTTATTTATTATTAGCAGCATCTTATGACCCCTTCAAAGTTCCCAACACTGTTTTTAAACAAAAAGTTGTTTAAGTTTTAGAGATGAAATGTTTAAACTTGCAGATATACAATAAATGCATGTGTTTATTAGGGATGCACGATAATATCGGCACAATATCGGTATCGGCCGATAAAAGCTTAAAATGACCATTATCGGTATCGGCCGATATGAATATTTCTGCCGATGAGCCAAACCGATATTCTCCAAGTGAAATAATTGACCTGTTTTTCAGATGTGAATGTCTGTCTACATTTGTAAAATAATAAATTTATGGTAGAATCAGTACAGAAGAGATACATGGATTTCTCTTCAGTAAAATTAAAGTTTAAATATATCAGTATATATTTGTATATATATCGATATCGGTATCGGCATCGGCCAAAATTATTTTGAAAATATCGGCATATCGAATATCGGCCAAAATCCAATATCGTGCATCCCTAGTGTTTATCATTGATTCTCTTCTTTTTCACCTGAAATGTATTTCTACATGCAGTGTTCCTATTTTCTCCCATGCTACCTTCAAAAAGTCCCAATAGTGCACCCGGACCCCAAACCCTCATGCCCAACACCTTAATGTTTCATGCTCTCAAGTCCCGCCATTCAGAATGCACCTGAAGAAAGAACGCCTCTCAGCAGCTACCAGCTCATGATAAGAAATGTTTCACGCAGCTGACCCCACAGCTCATGCACACTTTCAACCTGGAGTAGCATTAGTACAGTAGTGCTCTCAGCTTCTGGGAAGGTGTTCAGGAGGGGGCGAAAATCACACACACAGAGAGAGAGAAAGGACAGGTGAGAGAGTGAGGGTGAGAGATAGAGGGTGGGAGGGGTTTTGTAAAAGAGAGAAAGAACCTGTCAGGCTAATGGCCCCTCGAGATTGGCTGTCTCTCTCTCTTTTTTTCCAAAAGTAATCTCCACTAGCTCTAAGCAGGTGTACCAGGGTCTGCCACACCATAAATAAAATGGATTGGCAACTGAATGGGGATTCGCATATAAAGCAATAAAGCAATTTTCAATCACAGTCTGCTTGCCTGGCTTCACTCTCAGCCATTGTAGAATTTAGTCAGTCCCAAGGTTATAGAAACAGTTAGTGAGACATGGGGTGCTCAGACCCCTTTCCCCCAAGCACATACACACTCACACATGTGCACGGTGACATACTTCACAACTGGGAGGTATCACAGTCATACCCACCACACATAAAACTGACCTTGCCAGAGATGCTGCCAGAATGCATTGCCAGTTCCTGCAGCTGGGAAACAATGCTGGGGAATATATAATCCCAATATGTGAAGCTGCTGCTTGCCATCCATTGATTTCAGGGATATTTATATAGTCCAGAGGTATGCACATAACAGGTACATTTCTCTGATGTATGGCATTTGCAGACGTTTTTCATAGTAGACATTGACAAGATACCCTGTAACCACTGAAAAGTAAATCCACTTGCCATTTTCTAATGAATTTATAAGGCCACACACTTACTCTTTTTTTTTGTACCTTTCACATATATTGACAACCACAATTATAACATAGATGATATAAAGAAGGCCGCAGAAAGAATCAAATGCCCCCTTCCCACAGTAATTTGCTGTTAAATTACTAGAACAAATTTACGGGTAAATACAGAAATGCACTGTTCACACAGGCAACGACGTTTTCATGTTTACTGGTAAAGCACCATTCAAATATCAGTTCCAAAATACCGATAAATTCTGTGATAACATTAACCAGAAATGACCTCTTAACGTTTGCGCAATTTGGATTTGTAAACATGGATAGGTATACGCCGTCAATGTTAATGTTGATGTTTTTATTTTTGTGTGAAACATTCACATTCATGCAGCTGCTTCTGGCCCAGAGACATCATATTAAACTATTTTAGACATTTCTTTGAATCTGGAAACAGTGTGGAGTAAATGCATCATTTGATTGGTCCAGAGTAGACATCTTACATCAGCGTGTTCTGAACTCATACATGCACATGCCAGTAATCTTGTTTTGCATTTGCACAGAGCACATTACCGGTAATTTACAACTTTGTACAATGGTAAACTGCCAAAACTAATTTACCAGTATTTTTGAAAAGGTTCTGTTTGCACATGATCTCTTAACGGTAATTTACCATTTATGTGAAAGGGGCTAATGGTCATCACTAGTAGTTGCCCATTTAGAGGTAAATGCTAATAATTTGATGGTGCAAAGTGTCATAGACACAAATACATAACACCATAATGGTAACACACAAAATACTAAAATAATAGAACAAACATTATTAAAGATAAATGATATAAAATAAACTTCTAAGAAGCACAAATATATCAATGAAATACCATCAAATGCAAGCTATACAAAGTCCTATAAATATTGTTAAATAGACAGGTTTTCTTGGCTGTGAGGTGTGTAGGTGCTGTTCATAGGTTTTGCCCAGCTGTGTTTTTCTCTGAGTCTGCAGGTATGCGTGTTGTGTTCAGAGGCCAGACAGTGATAAAAGGCCCTGCTCCCAGAACCCATGACTAACCCAGCTGTGACAAATACTCCTCTCATCATTGCTCTCAACCCTGGCCGTTAAATTTCTTTGGCAAACAGTTCGATTGGATTGGCAAATGTTTAGCCAGCTTCAAAAGAGTGTTTGGTCAGAATATTATTACCGGTAAGTAAATGTTAGCACAGTTGTTTCGACTGTCTGATTAACTATCCTTTGCGAGATTTTTATTTTCTGTCAATTTTATGAGCTTCTCACCAATTATTATTATTATTTTTTTTTTCAGAGAAAAGAAGAGATTTTCAGATATTAAGATATGTAAATCAAAGTTCAGACTATTTTAGAAAGGCGTGTGTATGTATGTATGTATATATATAATTTTTAAGAGTGTATATATTATAATTTTAAAATATTATAATTACAGTTAAAAATATAGAAGAAAATAATAAAAGACATATAACAGTCTAAAGGGATTCTTAAAAGTTTCAAAATGCTACAGAAATGTATATAACACAGGCAGAAACATTTGCAGATGAAAGCATTTCACATATCTTCTACTGGCCAGGTTGTTTGTGATACAACCTTCAGATAATTTATAGCTGGTGAAACGCGCACTGTTAGCCACAGAAGTGTCTTTAAATCTTTGCCTTCAAAGTCAAACGTCAGATAAAGCACAGAGAAATAATGTTTATTTTCCACTCTGTGTCCACTCCTCACCACTGACCATGTCAGCAGGATAACAGAAGTTCTCTGGTTCTTTCTAGGCTGGAATGACAGAATCACATTTTAGCTTAAGTGCAACTGCAGCATTTGATAAAGGTCTTTCAGAGCATTACTAGAGATTGAGAACGGTTACAAAGTGCTATCTGGCATTTTGGTAAGTTCGATCACATGCATATTATGATAAGTGGTGTAGGTCACTTTAGGGTGAGCGAGGCATCTGCTTTACCCCAAACGGCCCTGGTGGAATGTCTGAGATCGCTTAGAGATCACTTGTACCTGTGTCATTTTGTAATGAGCTGTGAAGAGCAGGATTCAGAGGCCTGGATGTCCCACAAATTCTCCCATAAAACCATCTTTTGTCCCTCTCTGTTTACTTGATTGCATTTTTCACAATGGTGTCGCTGAAAATATGGGAAATGTTATGTTACACCCTATTGATTACCTGTGTTAATTAAAATTTTAATTAAAGTTTTTTATGGCATGCATTTGCACTTGTGATAATAGAACAAGAAAAGAGCACAGGGTCTATAAATTGAGGCTTTATTTGCGAGCAGCAGCCATCAACAAATACAACAGTGTACATAAAATTTTACTAACATTGATTCTGAAAATATTAATGTTACTTTAACATCTGAGATGTATTATTCAATTTAAAACTACAAAGCATAAAATCCAGGAGCTATAAGTCAGTTAATGAAGAGGAAAAGTCCATTACGAACCTATCAAAATCTGGATCATCTGATTCACATAAGTGCCTTGGCTTATAACCAGAATCATTTACCTCTGCTGCTAGAGGCTCTTTACAGTAATACACACTCAGCGGTGAACCTCGCCAGTTATGGGATGGATGGCTAGCTAGACAGATGAATGGAGGTGTGCAGTCTTTGATTAAATGTATTGTCATTTCCCATCCATTTCCATAATATCATATTCTGCCTTATGAAAAGAAAAGCAACCCGGGTGAGAGCGAGGCTACAGGTTTGTCACCATAATGAGAATGTCCTAGCGTGTCATCCTTTTAAAATTCATTTGTTTACACACTGCTAATTTATTTTAGCTTAATCGCTTGACATATTAAAAACCACTCGCATCTAATTTCCAAGATAAACAATTTCCTCAGGACCACTGACGTTAAGAGAAACAGCAAGAGAATGAGCGAGAAAGGGAGGCAGATAGACTCAAGCAAGTTAGTAAACCATGAGAGTTCAAGCAGCTTTAATGAAAGTAGATTGATGTGATGCTTGAAGGTATGCTAGAGGCTCTCCAGACCTTCTTCTTCTCCATGGTCCCCCCATGGCCTCCTCTCTCAGTGCCAGACCTAAAAAAGAACAGTTGGGACTAATGTGTCTCCTCTGGGATGACACCATGGGGACATCATTCTCCTGCAATGGTCAGCCGGCCCACTGGGGACTCTGTAATGTGTGCGCCATTGTTAGGATGGCGATGATGCCTCTGCATGTTGTTTTAAAGGCTTAAACCTTCCTAAAGAGCCCATTGTCTGAGGATCCTACCCTCAGCTGTCTCCTGCCCTGGGGTATGGCTGGACAAGATTAATTGTTTTAAAGCCTACGGCATTATGGCGATGATAGACCTATAAGTCTATTATGTCCCGATGGAAAGGTGTTTTAGACCAGAAACATTCAGATATGTAAAATTTGAATGATTTAAATGGTTTGTCTTGTTTGTCGCATTCAAAAATGGCTACAGTATTTTTAGTTTTCCATCCCTCATAAAACTCTCCCAAGACGTGACATTGTAATGATGGGCCATAAGGACTTCAGTCAGTGATTTAGCTCTTGGTTTGTGGTTTTTATGACCAGTCCCATATTCACAATGCTCTACGGTTCAAAAGGGCATGGCCCTTTCACCCCCAACACCATGTCTCATACATTCTTTAATCGAATAGCCATGTAAGACTTTACTTTCTCATGCTTTGGGCATAATAGGTTCACTGTATTGATTTGATATTTATCATCATATACTGTTTTTATCTCCTCCATTATGTCTCTGAGGAACTTTTAGCATTAGATTTAAAATTAACGTTTCATTTCTCCCATTCAGCGACCTTGTTCTTGTAGGCCGGATCTGTTTTGAATAGTGTGAAGGTGTTTCTTGGGCTCTAGACAAACATGGATTTGTTGTTCGGGCTTTGTCAAAGGTCAACTGCGTAGGGTCCTTTGACAACCATTACAAACTAAATTTGCTACATCTCTAACATGTAGCGATTAGGGAATATCTATTAGGAAGCAGGTAAAAAATGGTCACCGGAGCCTTTTCAAAAAGGGGTGATTCATAACAGGCTAAAAGGTCACGTCAAGTGGCATGTTAGTATTTCACTTTAACTCTGATTAAAGATTTTTGGAAAAGATGGGAAAAACGACTCAATAGCAGGGCAGCCCTCCCTCTTCTCCGGAGCGCCAGTTCTATATTTTCTGCAGAAATCGATAAGGTGGGAACTGAAGAAGCTATTGCTACTCAGTCAGGGCACATGGTTCTTTCATTCATCCTTCCCATCTCAAAGAATCAGGAGAGCCTCCCTAAGCATACTAATAAAGCTCAGACTCAACGCTGAACAGATTTAAGACATTTCCACCCATGTTGTGTGTGATATTTTATAATATTCTTTAGTGCATTCATTTTAGATAATGATGGTACTGTGAAAAAGAAATCCCCGCTCTTCTCTATATATATATAACTGTAAATATTGTTATATACTGTAAATATTATTAAATAGTATTACAATGTGATATAGCTTTTTATTATATTATATTATATTATATTATATTATATTATATTATATTATATTATATTATATTATATTATATTTCTATAATGCATCACAGCATCCCTTACATGCTTAGCACACATACATACAGTTCATAAACTGGTATTATACCATTCTCTCCAGTTTCAATTATTGTCCTATGAGACCAATACAGTATACAGAGACTACATGTCAATATGTATCCCCATCAGTGGGCATGTAGTGCTGTTTGCAGCCTGATAGGTAATGATATTAATGTAACTGTATTCAGGCTCAGGGGACTTGGTCCCAAAGTGCAATTACTGGCGGCCTGGCGTAATGGGAAACAAATTTGCAGGAATATTGCCGGCCATTCGTCTTTATTTACACAGCCGATAATGAGGCCCTGTGTTAATCTGGCTCTGAGGATTTTCTGTGTGCTGAGTGCCCCACTGGCTTAAGAATTCTGTAGCCATGAGGGATAAATCAGGCCTTCAGTCCTCCGGTCTCTCTATTGATCAGCTCCGGAGGTGGATGGATGTTCTCTGCCTCCTAACACTTGGAAAACTCAATTCTCAACAGAGGGACAAAGGGCTTTTTGTGTGTCCGGCCACTAAGAATTATGACTAAAGATATAGAAATACTGTTTAACAGGGATTTGAATGTACCTTTTTTGGGTAATATTTTTAGCTCATGGCCCACTTCTGTGTACAAAGACAGCTGCAGATTAGACTGCTCCGTGTTTTGAAAAATGTGCTCATAAATTGACTATTCACACATGTTAGCTGTCAGAATATTGCCTTTTTTCTCGCTGTCTGCTGCATAGAAGTGCAATCAGTCACTGAGCATGTTGATGAGGATATGAATATTATTATGTGTTCTATAATATAAGCATTATTTTATGTGGATGGAAGCCATTCGTCACACATGTAAAACATCCATCAGTATAAATATGGATATTTGTGCTTTTTTTCTGCTGTACCTTTTGCAGATACAGCAGTATATTTCTAATAAAATACAGTTTGGAACCTTGAGATTGGATTGCATGAAATTATGAGTCGTTATTGTCACTTGAATTTAGACAGTTAAAACACGACATTTGGTTAGAAAAGGAATGATCTAAATTTAATAAACACAAGCTGTAAAAAATTTTTTTTCGGAATTTTAGCAGACAATTGTAAACTGCATGTAACCTTACCATATATGATGAAAACCTGTAAATGTTTTAATATTGCATCACATGTATTTTACTGTAAAATACTGTCAAATTCCGGGTTTCTGCAAATAAAAGCTATTAACTGCTGTATAATTTACAGTGAAAAACAGTAAAAGGATATTCCCAGAAGCCCCTGCTTGATACATCACATATTATATTTCATATTCAGATTTTTTTCTTTGTTTTTTTCATGATCAGTATTGTACATTAGGGTGTTTTGTATTACATGTTATCTTGTTTAGTTGATGTTTATTGCATTATTTTAGTTTCCCTGATGATTCTTTGTGTTTGTCTGTATGACTATATGTGCACTGTCTATACATGAGTTTTGGCCAAGGTTGATGGACAGGTCACTTATGATGAACTCTGACAATAGTGAGAATTATATAACAATTTGCTCAACCTAATGTTTAAAAACGTAATGATTTTCTTTGGATCATAAAAGAAGATATTTACTTTGTCCTCCATACAATACAAGTCAAATTATTTGATGTTCTTCGGACCCTAGTGTTCTTTAAAATATCTTATTTTGTGTTCCTTGGAAGATAAAAAGGCATACAGGTTTGGAACAACATAGTTAGAGTAAATAATGAAAGAATTGTCCCTCTGAGGAGAATATTAAAGCATTCGGCCTCATGCAGTCTCCTGCATGTTTCTGTCTAAATGAGATGTCCATAGCACAATGCAGTCCCCCCACCGTCACACCGCATGTTTCTTCTCATGCCAGTTAGACTCTGTGATATAGTCACAGCATGTCCATGAGTGCCTCTGGAGTTACCGCCTGACTCTGCTTACTTTCCCAGCATGCACTCTGCCTCCTGACTGATATGACTATTTTAGCAGAGTGGGTCAAAATGTATGCACTTAATACTAAACAGGGGAATAAAGTTGATATGCTGAATGTGAATTTTGATTTTCACTTTAATTTCAGCTCATTTCAGCTGTTTTGTTTTGCATAAACAGTGACAGTGTTAGAGATTGATTAGCATTAACATGTGAAGAGGCTAATTTGTCATTCACACTGCTATTAAAATACTCACATAAGTGCAATATTTTCAGATATATCTCAGCTATTTTAATTCTAACTATATATATATATATATATATATATATATATATATATATATATATATATATATATATCAAACAACAATGTTGACATTTGTCCTTTAATTCTGAAAATCAATTGAGATATGAGCTTGCCTGCCCTTTCAACAAACTGCTTAGTAATTTTTCATTTACGTGTGATGTGACAGCTTGGTACAATTTTTTGTTTAGCATGGAAGAAGCTTCTTAACCATGGTCAACAGGTGAACGGGTCATTTCTGCCACAGCATTTTGGATAATTCCAGTATCCCACAACCCTACAATATATAGGACAGGCGGTTTGGAAGATAGATGGGTAATTGGCATGTCACCTTTACACAATTTACAAAAATAAAACAGCATTGGCTTTTTGCCCTCCATCTCACTGGCGCCCCTCTCTGGTCATCTCCCTGCATGATATCACATGACAGGGGAA